>NC_056729.1:278003825-278116325 GCF_019279795.1 Protopterus annectens | reverse complement strand
AATATTCTTTAAAAATTATCAAAGCACGGTAGGTTCAGGTTAAGGCACTTTAATCTTGCAGCAAGGAGACAAAAACGTGCTAATACAGAGTTTGTCTAACTAGAATCAGGAAATGCAGGTATTTTTATACATCTTCTAATAAGACATTGCCTACCAAGTTGACGTAGTGAATCACAAGTTTTGTCATCATCATTTGGTAGTGATTGTTTTTACAATATTCTGCTGGTACTATCAATTTTTGTGAGAAACTTCCTAAGAAAAACAACATGGCCTTGGCTACCACTGGTTAGATATATGCAATGTTACCATTCAAGGTACTATGGTAATTCGAGCACAAAGCAAGTATAGATTGCAGTTCATTTCTCTAACAGTCCTTTTGTCTATGTTATCTCTAACTTCTGCAGCTGGTGCATGTTCTCATACTTCGAACATAGCTGATTGTTTAAAATCATTACATTACAGAATATAGCATTGTTCATTCATTTCTTCCTGACCTAGCAGATAATCACCTGCTTCTCAAGTACATTTCCAAATGTTATAAACATGAATATTGCTGTGCTAACAATTACTAGGTCAGAGGGCATCTTGCAAGTTTCAGAAAGCACACTGCAGTCTCAAAAAGCAGCTTTTCGTTTCATATGAAACTCAACTGTTTATAAAACAGTGCATATAAAATGGAATGAAAAACGTGTTAACTTATTTAGTTTCTAATTAGCATTAAGCACACACATTAATACATATTTTTCTAACATTTACCCCCTGTTAATACTTTTTAATTCTATTTTCAAAAGAATAAACAGTTTGCTTCTTCTCCTAACCTCTTCCATTCAGGATTTGCAGTTAAGAGAGTCATTCAGTTTAAACTTATGAAAGTGTTTCAGATTCTAACAATTCTTCAATTTCAGTACTTTGATACAAAGTCTCAGAAACTGATATATCTATAAATTCTTTGATTAACTTTTTCATGCAGGGAATACAGCAACAAATACATGCTCCTAATAGGAGTAATCCCACACAAATGGCAATCAGGATGTTCATTAGGATGGAACCTCACCCCCCAAACAAATTCTGGAAAAAGTCCATCAGAGGGTTTGGGCCTGGTTTGGTCATGGCCGACACTTGCTGTATCACCTCAAGGTGGTCGTTTATCTCATGTTGATGATCAGGTATATATGCACAGCACTCTTCTTTGATTAAAGCGCACGTACCATCTCTCGCCGCTAGGGTGAAGTCAAGAGCCATTCGGTTCTGGAGCACTACAGTTCTCTTAGCATTCAGTTCATCAGTTATTAATTCAAGAGCAGAAAAAGTTACATTAATCATTACTTCGAGAAGTTTAGACAGTTTTCGCAGCTCCCAAATCGATTTCACTGTGCCATATGCAGGTAATATGCCTGCCCACGATATGACAGCATCACTCAAGTCCATGTGCGTCAGCTTGGTACCCACAGTATGATGGTCTTTCCAGATTTCTTGGCTACATCTCGGGTATTTCAAATATTTCCCTGAGGCAAAACTGCAGTGTGTCGTATGGCCGGGATCAGGTACCCCAAAAAACAACTGCCGGACCAATTCTCAGGTAACCATTTATATGCTTTCTTACCACACACAAAATAACAATCCTCTACCTTAGTAGTTACTTTGCTACAAAATGGCTTCCCTGCATGAAACATTTTCCTATCTATTACAGATAGTTGTTTAAAAAGTACAGGATTACGTTGCACTTTATCAACAGTCTTATGCATGGACTCAAGAAATGAGTCATAATTCGAATTACAAACTGTACCCATTTTGTTTGCTTTGGTATAACATTTGTAATGTACAGTCACATTGCACCTGCTCCAACCCACTTGAATTGTGTCATTCTTATAAAAACATACAATTCCCTTTTGCGTCACAGGCAAATACATTGCTACCTTATCATATGCTTTGATAGGTACGGTGTCATAAACCAAATTCTTCCAGGTCTCATTGACCCCTAGAGGGACTGCAGTCATTAATAACTCCCCGTATGCTGTTAGTATGGCTGTGCAAATCCAGCAATTCGAAACATTAAAAGTCTCAGCATACACACGTGTAATTGCCTGATAAGTATTAAAGTTCGGGTGCCAGTCTATGGTCGGCTCATCACGTTTAATCAGTTCAACTTTTGTGGCTGGGAAAAAGAAAGGCCACAACAAAAAGATCAATGTTATCAGTATAGCTATCAGAATAATTATGCAAGTTTTCTGAGGTTGTGCTGTATTTCTGTTTGCTCTAAACCTGGTCATTTTGTTCTCGTTGTACAACAGTAACAAGGTTTTTGTCCAGTTCAAAGTTCTTAACCAGTTTACAGTGTGTCAAATGAATCCAGGACGCTCGCTCCGCGATCTTGACTGCAGTGGGTGTCGACAGTAGTACCTGGTACGGCCCTTCCAACTTCGGAGAACTCCAGTTTTTTCTCTTCACCACCTTCACCCAGACCCATGTGCCTGGGGCTATTGCTGCTTCCGATGGTCTGGTTTGCTCTTTATCTGAAACAGAATTTAACTGCAAAAGTTTGTTATTCAAAAATCGCCTCATATACCATGCAAGTGAACTGTCAGCCTCCTGCTCTGCAGGCATGAGAGGTTTCCATTGAGGTGTATAATATGCCCTCCCAAACAGAACTTCAAAAGAAGTTAAACCTTTTGCATTTGGAACAGTTCTCATGCTCAACAGTGCCAGAGGTAAACAGTGCACCCAGTTCTTTTGTGTCTCACTAATCAATTTTCTAAGCTTGTTTTTCAAAACCCCATTATGCCTCTCTACTAATTCTGCAGATTGGGGGTGGTATGCACAATGATTTTTCAGAGAAATCCCGAAATAATGGCTAAGTTGTTGTATAGTTTGATTTACAAAGTGTGTGCCATTGTCACTATAAATCTTTTCTGGTATGCCAAATCTAGGAATAATTTCTTTAACAAGGACTTTTGCAACATTAGCTGCATCTGGATTTTTAGTTGGAAAAGCTTCCACCCATTTGGAAAACATATCTATAATGACAAGGCAGTACTTCTTATTTTCGCATTTGTTCAGTTCTATAAAATCCATACAAATAGTATGGAACGGATATGGTGGTATAGGGAAACTCCCTTGCTTAGGTTTCAATGCCCCTTGTGCATGATGCTTGTTACAAACATGGCATGCTGCACAAAAATATTTTGTGTAGTTTGTAAATCCATACGTCGTAAACACTCGATTCACTAACTGTACCATACCCCCTGTTGAGACATGGCACTGCCCATGGCTCAACAAAGCTGCATATCTAAACAATTTAGATGGTAAAATCGGTTTCTTCTCTTTGGAGATGTACAGTCCCTTTTCAAGGATTTCTCCTCGTTTTATCCACTTCTGTTTTTCTACACTCGTAGTAAGTGTCTGCATTGTTTTTAACATTTCTAGGTCTAAAATCTCAGATGGTTGTAATTCCTCACTCAAAAGAAATACTTCTGAAGCTGAAGCTGCTTGTTTTGCAGCTGTATCAGCCCTCGCATTACCTTTTGAAATCCTATCCTGTTGCTTGGTATGAGCTATGCATTCGCAAATAGCTACTTTCTGAGGTAACTGAATAGAGTCTAACAAGTCTAAAATAAATTGCGCATGGTTAATTGGTTTACCAGTAGATGTTATCATTCCTTTATTTTTCCACTGCTGCACAAAAACATGTACAGTAGAAAAAGCATACTGACTGTCAGTAAAAATGTTCACTCTTTTACCTTTTGCCAAGGTACATGCCCTTGTCAAAGCAATCAATTCTGCTGCTTGTGCAGATAAGTTGTGTGGTAAAGACTTTGCTTCTAAAATCTTGATATCAGAAACTACTGCATACCCCACTAGATTCTGTTCTGTAGGACCCCTCCTGCACGAGCCATCCACATAGTATGTCACCTCGGCATCATCCAAGGGAACATCTGTAAGATCTTTTCTAGGTAGTGTCTTTTGCTCAATCTCCTGCAGGCAGCAGTGTGGTTTGCCATCTGCAGGGGTCAGGAGCAAGGTTGACGGATTCAAAGTTGTGCATCTTTCAATTGTCATATGAGGTTGGCTCAACAGTATAGTCATACAGGAAAGATGTCTAGCAGGAGAAAGATATGCTACTTTTTCTTGCAGTAAAATAATCGTGACTGCATGAGGCACTCTCAATGTGAGAGGGTGGAACAATACTACTGAGGCTGAAGCCTGCATTGCCATTGCAGCTGCAACTACTGCTTGTACACAGTGGGGCAAGGATCATGCCACTGGGTCTAACTGTGATGAATAGTAATCTATGGGGCGTTGTTTGTCCCCATGCTGTTGTGTTAACACTGATGTCATATAACCTTGCTTACAGTCTACAGTTTGGAAAAATCGCTTATGATAGTTTGGTAATCCTAAAACTAAGGAAGAAGCTATCAGTTGTTTCAGTTTGCAGAAAGCTGATTCTGCTTCTGGTGTCCACTGTAATAAATCTTGTGCTGCCATTGGCTTCTTGAATATCAAGTTAGTCAGCGGAGCAGATTCCAAAGCATAGTTTGGAATCCAACTCCGACAAAAGTTAGTAGTACCCAGGAAGGACATCATTTCCTTCTTGGTAGTTGGTTTAGGTGCTTGTAATATTGCTGTTTTTCTGTCTTCATCTAATATTCTGCCTTCTTTGGATATCACATACCCCAGTTATTTGACCTGTTTTTTCCAAAGTTGCAGTTTGTTTTTGTTTACCTTGTGTCCTTGAGTGGCTAAAAATTGTAATAATGCTATGGTATCCTCTCTGCTGGGTGGGGGCTGCCAGCAGAATGTCGTCTACATAAAGTAAAATCTGACTGCCTTTCGGTGGGATAAATCCCGCCAGGTTACTTGCCATTTCTTGTGTGAATATTGTTGGATTTTCACAATATCCCTGTGGTAGTCTCGTATATGTATACCGTTTTCCCTGAAATGTAAATGCAAACCAATATTGGCTGTCAGGGTGTATCGGTATTGAGAAAAATGCATTGCTAATATCTACCACAGAAAAATACTTTTGTTGAGGTTTCATATCATTCAATAAAGTGTGTGGATCTGGCACCATAGGTGCCCTGGGTATAATTGCGTCATTTACAGCTTGTAAATCTTGGACCATACGCCATTTTCCATTTGCTTTCCTAACAGGAAATAAGGGTGTATTACATGGTGAATCAGGAGATTCTATTAAGACTCCTTCCTTAAGTAAGGCTGCTATTATAGGTTTGATTCCTATTTCTGCATCCTTTCTCAAGGGATACTGTCTCTTTTGAGGTCTAAATGCTGATTTTGGCATGATAATAACTGGTCCTGCTGTACGCATAAGTCCTACATCTGATTTCCCTGTTGACCAGAGAGTCTCTGGTATGTCTCGTAAGGCTTTTTCCTCTTCCTCTAGTAAGAGTGCTACTCAGCTATCCTCACTTGCCTGTGAGTGTACAGCTGGGTGTGTCTGTGTTATCCAATTTAATTTCTGCTTTTGTATTCCCTGTTCGGAAAGTTCTAACTCTGTCTGTTTTTCCCACCTTGTGACTTTTTCTCCCAGGTCTGTCCACTTCAAATTTCTATCTTTAGTTAAACTCACATGTGGTAATTGATTAGATTTGTAAAGTGCTAGAAATTCCTGGGGCAATGAACAGCTTACTACACTGTTTCCTTCTGTGTCCCAGTACAAATTCCGTAATACTAATCTGTTAGCATGGTTTCTAAACAGTTCTTGCTCATATTCTTTATCAGGTCCTGGTCTGTTACAGTAATATAGAGTACAATGCAACAAATGCTGTTTATCAGTGTCAAGGGAGGGGGATTTACTGATGGCTACGTTCATCAGTTCTTCGGTTACTGCCCCTGGACCAGTCGTAACTAAGTCCTGACTGTACCAATAAAATGTTTCACCCTCCAGTCGCACTACAAAAGTATCCATTTGTCGCTGTGCTTCCATACCATGCATAGTTGGAACTACGGCTATGCCAAATATCTGCATTAGGTCTCTGCCCAAGAGATTCACTGGGCATTTTGCAGAAACAACAATTTTGCTTTTCTGGGTCATCCCTGAAACTGGGTCAGTTATTGCTATGTTGTGGGAAAGTGGTTCCCAATACAGCTGTCCATTAGCTGCTTTCACTAATATATAGTCAAGTGATTCTGAATTTTCTGGTAGTTTGGAAGGATGTATCAGGGTCCGTGAAGCCCCTGAGTCACACAGGAATTTAACTTCCCTCCCCTCTACCAGAAGTGTAACTTCTGGTTTTGTGTCTGCTAAGTAGAGCTCTAGGCTCAATAATGCTAAGTCCAAAATTTCATTTTCTTCATTATCTGTGAATTCATGTACATCCTCTATTTCTTCTGTCACATCCTCTACTCCTTCTATCACATTTGCATTTGTCTTTTCTTGTTTATCCTATCCAGTGATTCCTGACTATCATATAGTCATTCCTCACCCTCCTTATCTTCCGTGATTACCTTCTTATTTTACCTGCAATCCCTTGCTAAATGTCCCTTTTTCCCGCATTTGAAACATTCACCCCTTTTCTTTCTCTCTTCAAAGTCTTCTGATCATTTATCAGATTGCTTGTTTCCCTGGGTATTTTTCTTACCCTTTTTTCCAGCTTGTACTACAAAGACTTCTGATCCATCTTCTACTGCAAATACTTGAGCTTTCTTTTTCTTTTTGCTATTAAAATGCCTTTCGGCATGTCTTGCATATTCAAGTAGTGACTGTAATCTACTTGTACGATGATCTACCATGTGCTTTGTAATAAAGCTGCTAATGGGTGCAATACTACCTTTTAAAAATGTGTTCTTTAACTGTTGCTCATATGGGGAATCATGTGTTTGGTCTTCAGGTACCTGCATTCCATAATGGTTATTAAAACATTCTAATAATCTGGCATAATATCTATCAACAGTTTCACCTTCTTGTTGTATGCACTGATTAATGCAAGTCCAATCAGCCCTAGGCTTCCATTTCTCAGAGATTCGGTCTGTCAGACCTTTCACTCTGTTGTCCAGTTCTGCGTTACTATGTGGGAGTGGTCTAAGCTCTGCGCCACGGGGATTCCAGTTGCCACTGATCATGTGCCATTCAGGACCTACGATTTGCCTAACTACTTTCTCTACTTCCTCTCCATTCAAATGGTAACTTAACCTCATGCCCTGTAAATCTTCTAAGAATTTTCTAAAATTAACTTTTGGATGAGGAATTCCCTCTGTGGCTTTCCGAATGTTTTCCGGTGTCCATGGTCTATATACTAGAAGAGTTGGATCCTGTCCTGCTTGTCCTGCCTGCGGATTTGGTACTTCTATGAGTGGACATATCTCTTCTTCACTCATAGCTTGTGAATTTCTATTCATTTCATATAATTCAATATCCCCTCTTAAGTTGTGTGTTCGAGACCTAGTCTCGATAGGATCTCTAACAAATGGTTTTGGTTTTGCAGGAACTGTTGGGTATAGCGGAGGTGGATCAGCTTGTCCACTCGCTTCATATTCTGGTAAGGGAAGTGGAGGGGGTGGAGGAGGGACTGTTGCTATAACCAAGTTATTGTCTTCTTTATCTAAGAACATTGCTTTTGAATTTTTAATCTTTTGTTCCCTGCGGTTTGCTTCCTCAAGCCACCTGTGTGCCTGAGGGACTCCTAATTGTTGTTGCTTTTTTAGCTGACCTTTCGCGTCTGTTTTAAGTTGTCTAACAAGTTTAATAAGTGAAGGTTTATCTAAATTACCATCAAATTTGTATTTATCAACCCATTTTGTATAATACTTAACATTATTGGTACGCTGTAATTGCATATATTTCGCGTCTTCGGTTAAGGGCGGGTCTCGGGAACTTTTCATGCACTGATTTCCCATGTTGCCTTAGCTAAGTTAGAAATTGTTACGCAACCCTTTTTATCATGTGGTACCATGATTTTACACCTTTTCACAGTTTATCTAGAATAACTGCCTACCTATTCTGTTTCCCTGATCTATGACAAGACAGCAATCTTTTTGTCCCTGATCTGCACATGCAAATCTCCCTGACAAAACAATACTGTAACAAGTCCCTGATCTAAAACAGAAAAAAATGTAAATTCTTCCTTACCTGACCCTCCGTGTGTTGATCCACCGGAACGTTGACTCGTTCTCCAATCCCAGATCAGAAACAGTGGCTGGCCTCTTTCGAACGACAATTCAGTCTGAGGTCTTTCAAAACAGAAGAGCCGATGTGGCCACTTCTCCGTACGGGTACATGCCACCAGGCCCAATTCTGACCTGAGTCTAGAGTGAGAGATACTTTCCGGTCCGAAGGACCAAACTGTCAAAGGAAAAATATACTTTAAAAATTATCAAAACATGGTAGGTTCAGGTTAAGGCACTTTAATCTTGCAGCAAGGAGACAAAAACGTGCTAATACAGAGTTTGTCTAACTAGAATCAGGAAATGCAGGTATGTTTATACATCTTCTAATAAGACATTGCCTACCAAGCTGACGTAGTGAATCACAAGTTTTGTCATCATCATTTGGTAGTGATTGTTTTTACAATATTCTGCTGGTACTATCAATTTTTGTGAGAAACTTCCTAAGAAAAACAATGTGGCCTTGGCTACCACCGGTTAGATATATGCAATGTTACCATTCAAGGTACTATGGCTAATTCGAGCACAAAGCAAGTATAGATTGCAGTTCATTTCTCTAACAGTCCTTTTGTCTATGTTATCTCTAACTTCTGCAGCTGGTGCATGTTCTCATACTTCGAACAGAGCTGATTGTTTAAAATCATTACATTACAGAATATAGCATTGTTCATTCATTTCTTCCTGACTTAGCAGATAATCACCTGCTTCTCAAGTACATTTCCAAAAGGCATAAACATGAATATTGATGTGCTAGCAATTACTAGGTCAGAGGGCATCTTGCAAGTTTCAGAAAGCACACTGCAGTTTCAAAAAGCATCTTTTAGTCTCATATGAAACTCAGCTGTAAATAAAACAGTGCATATAAAATAGAATGAAAAACGTGTTCACTTATTTAGTTTCTAATTAGCATTAAGCACACACATTAATACATATTTTTCTGACACACACACACACACACACGCACACGCACGCATGCACGCACGCACGCATGCACGTACACACACACACACACACACACACACACACACACACACACACACACACACACACACGCACGGACACACACACACACACACACACACACACACACACACACACACACACACACACATGCTCACTATCCTGCTACCTGTACTGCTTTAAAATGCAACTGTACAAAAATATTCCTCCACTTGCCCATTGCAATCAAATGACCAAATGCAATTTGCTATTTATAAACCAAACAAATCAGTAGGACCCTCTCTTTACTCTTTTCTGTCACTAAAGCTTATAATTCTATCATTGCAAGTGTCAGAACAGTTACTTCCATTCAGTCCTTCAAATTCCATCTAAAAGACTACTTGAAAAATGAATGGCTTTGCTCATGCTCTACACCAGGCTGGATATGCACTACCTTTCCCCAAGTACAAATCTGCCTTCCTTGACTCGTTCTTGTCTGTGTTTAAAAATTTCTATTAGAATTCTTACAGAATCTCTGCAATCAGCTCACATTCTCACATCCTTGAACCTTCACTTCAGTCTCCAGTAAACACACACATCAAAATCTTTCCAGCTTTTTACTGCTGCTTACTATACAAACTGTATATTTTACCTCCCCCTGCCTCCTGTACACAGCTAAGCAAACTTTACCATGTACTGTCTTATTGTTTTGACTTGCCTCCCTACCACTATTTCTCATATTGATCAACATTATGCACATCAATATACTATTACACATTTGGCACCTACAAAACTTAAAAAAAACACAAGCAAAGAAAGTATCAGTTTTTGCAGAAGGACAAGCCCCCTGCATCCCCCACGTGCAGTCATAACCTGTCATAACTAGTATACCTGGACCTAATCTTGTCCATTTTGTTCTCATACGTCTACATAAATAACTTAATTTTTTTAGTCACAACTACTGCTATGTCATTCAAATTTATTTATTTATTTATTTTACATTTGTTGGCCGGGCTGGTCCAACTGGATTTATGTCCATTTTCAGTGGTGGCCCGGGGAGAAAAGCTCCACACTTCAGAATAGAAAAACAAATACATAGGTACATTACCATGATTTGGCAAGTAATAACAGTACATTACATGTTAGCTTATGAGTAAGGAAAAAAACACACTGGCAAGTAATAATAGTACATTACATTTTAGCTTATGAGTAAGTAAAGAAAACACAATCGTAGTTACAAATTGGGTATGGATATACATACAACAATATATAAGGTATGTGAAATAGAGCACTATTAAACTAAACGAGTTAAGCACACTATATTGTTAGTAAAATATCATTGAGTTTATGTGGATGAGAAGATTAGTGTCTAGTGAAAAGGGAGTTAGTAAGTCTGGGTTTGCACAGGGGCACAGCCAGTGGGAGTTAAGGTATGGTTTGAGTTTGGTTTTAAATAGGGTAGTTGAGGGTAGGGAAGTTAGGTCATTTGGGAGGGAGTTCCAGGTTTTACCCACTGTGTTAGAGAACAGAGTGTCTCCGGCCACATTGTTGGTTTTACTTGTGTTTACCAGTAATTTATTAGATGAGCACAGGGACTTCAGGTTAATGTAGGGGGGGATTAAGTTAGCGAGTATTGGAGTATTTGTAGGATGATACAGTATCTTTTGGGCAATAGTTAGTTGGTTGAATAGAATAAGATTTGACAATTCTAACCATCCTAGTTGATTAAGATTATTGCAATGATGGGTTCTATAGGTAGAACCAGTTGCAAATCTAGCAATATTATTGTAGGAACTGGCTAGCATGTTCAGATTGATTTTGCAAAGTTTTGTATAGATAGGGGAAGCATATAGTAGGGTTGAGATTAAGTGGGTATGGGCAATAGTGGTCCTGGCAAGTGGAGTCAGAAAGGGTTTGATCCTGTAGAGGGAACCTAGTGTCTTGTTTACTGTTTTCATAGTGTTGTTAATATGGGGTTCAAAGGTGAGGTTATCGATTAGTACTCCAAGTAGTTTTGTGGTAGAATCAGGAGTAATTATAGTACCATTGCTAGATGTAACAGTGAAATGCAGTGGAGGGGCTCTGCGTGTGGGAGTAAATAGTAGCATTTTTGTTTTGTTTGGGTTGAGGATGAGACAACGGTGAAGAAGCCAATTTTCTACTGTGCTAAACACGTCTTGGGTTAGGGACTGAAGTGATAGTGAAGAGGCTGAGCATATGAGTGCGGAATCATCTGCATATTGGATACAGGTAGCTTGAGGTAATACAGAGTGTAGGTCATTAGTAAAAATAGAAAAGAGGAGAAGACCCAATATGGAGCCTTGAGGGATGCCAAGGGTAATTGGGAGATGGGAAGACAGGTTATTCTTCTATAATACAGCCTGTTGCCTGTTATTTAAATAGGATTGGAACCATTGTATAGCAAGTGGATCCAGTGAAAAGTTTCTAAGTGTGTTTATGAGTAGTTGGTGATTAACCATGTCAAAGGCTTTTAAAAGATCATTAAAGAGGGCTGAGGATAGAGTATTATTATTATGATATTTATCAATGCAGTCAGTGAAGGATAAGAGAGCAGAGGAGGTGCTATGAAATGGTCTGAAGCCATGTCGGCAGGTAGCTAGTAGGTTGTTTTCCAGTAGGTGGTTTACTAGTTGTTTATGAATGCACTTCTCCATGATTTTTGCTAGTGGGGATAGTATGGCTATAGGCCTATAGTTAGAAAAATCTTTGGAATTCCCACCTTTGTGCAGGGGGATGATATGTGAGATTTTCCAGATTGATGGAATAGTACATTCCGAAATAGTTCCGTTAATGAGAATGGATATGGGGTAGGCTATGACTTTGGAGGTTTTTTGCAGGTATTCTGCAGGTAGTAGATCTGCAGAGAGGGTCATGGGTTTAAGTTTCTGAATAAGGGTGCAGATAAGGGATGTAGGAACTGGCTTGAATTGAAATAATGGGGGGGCTGTTAGGGATAAAATTAGAAGCAGATGTAGTGTCAGGAGATAACTGCTTGGCCAAAGATTGAATCATGTCTGTGAAGAAAGTGTTAAAAGAATTGGCAATGTGGATAGGGCTGCTGAGATTGGAGCCTGAGGGAGTGGGTGTAATAGAGCGACCTGGGTGCAACAGTTTATTGATACCAAACCAGAATTTTTGAGGTTTATTTTGGTGGGTTTGTTGGAGGTGACAGTAAAAGTTTATTTTATCAGACAATATTGCTTTTTTAGTTTCATTTCTTAATTGTCTAAACTTTATTTGATCTGCTGGGTTTTTGGTTGTACGCCAGCTAGCCCAGAGTTTGTTTCTCTGGAGGATTTTTTGTTTGGTAGTTTTGGAGAGCCAAGGGGCTGGTTTAGACCTACTTCTTATTATTGGTGTTGGGGCATGGCAATCCAGTATGGATAAAAATTTAGTATTAAAGTATTTAACGGCATCTTCTAATGGTAGGTGTTTCAAGGGTGACCAGTCACAAGCTTTGAGTTCTTTTTGAAGGCTGTCGGAGTTAAAATTTTTGGTAGACCTTATTTTCTTATAAATGGTTGGGTTTGGGATGTCAGTCTTATATCTGATTAAGAGGGTGAGAGAGTGATCACTTATATCTTCAGGGAGGGTCCCTACTTTGTAAGATTGGTTATGACTATTTGTAAGAATCCAATCTAGGGTGCTGTCATTGCTATTATGTTTATTGGTTCTAGTGGGGGATGTAATGGTTTGCATAAAACCATGTAGGTTGATATGGTTAGTAGGCTGTTCAGATGTGCAACTCCTCCAGTTTATGTTAAAGTCTCCAAGAATTATGGTTTCTTGTGGGTAGGTTGAGGATAGCCAACTTATAATAGCCTCTAAGGTGTTAATATTGTTGCCTGGGGGAAGGTAGATACAGATGATGTAAATGGATTTACATTTGTTGAGTTGAATTCTGGAGATGAGAATTTCTGCATTGCTAGTCAGAGGAGGTTTAGAGTCTATGGAAGTAACTTGTAATTCAGATTTATATAAAATAGCTACTCCTCCACCTTTCTTGTAATTACGGTCAAATCTGAGGATACTATAACCTGGGGGGATGACAATGGTGTCTTGTATTGTTGGCTTAAGCCATGTTTGAGAGAGACAGAGAATGTTGAATGAATGTACATCCATGAGGACATGCAGGTGGGCAACTTTATTATTAATGCTTCGAATATTGAGGTGGGCTATTAGGAGAGAGTTAGGGGGTTTAGTGATCAGATGTGCATTAGTAGAGTTGGTGTGGTAGGCTGTGTGGTAGTTGTAGAATTTGGGCCAGAGTTTGGGTGTATGTCACCATCAATTAGGGAGTGGACTTGTATTGCTAGATTGAGAAGTAAACCTTTACACAGGGGCGGCCCGTGCTATTGGACTGCCGGACTGCAGCCCACTCAACTAAAAAGAAATTAAAAGAAAAAAGAAAATTTTGAAATTCGCGGACTTCGCGTATGCGCAGTAGTCCAGACTACTGGGAGTCTACTGCGCATGCTCCCGGCAGTCCGGCAGTCCAGGTAGGGAAATAGAGAAGACGTCTGTGCACTTTTAAAGTGCACAGACTCGCTGGGAAAACGCGTCGGGGCTGGACTGCAATACCAGCAGTCAGTCTCTTTCGTCGGGAAGGGTTTGGATCGCGGGAATCTCGCGGGTCTTTGGAGTATTATTGCGCGGGCATTTGGATTACGTTATGGAGAATGGGCAGCAAGGACAGGTAAGTGTGTTAATTAGTACTGTTTAGAATAGTAGTAGGGAAGGTTATGACCGTTTAGAATGGTAGGGAAGGTTATGACCGTTTAGAATGGTAGGGAAGGTTATGACCGTTTAGAATGGTAGGGGTGTGTGTGTGTGAAAATGTCCCAGGTGCTCATGGTGGTGTGGTAGGGAATACCTCAGGCTGGAACCCTGTACCCTGTATGCAGGTGTCAAAGACTTGAGTTCCCTACCCACCACCATTTGTAAAAAAATTGCAGATTTTTGCCTCATATTTGATCTGATCTGTTCCTCATAATATCTGTGGTTTGTAAATGTTGCAATGCTTGATATTTGATGGCGTAGTAGTAGCATTGTTGCCTCACAGCTGCAGGTTCTCAGGTTTGATTCTTGGCTGGGGTTCCTTCTTTGTTGGGTCGTTTGCTTGATATTTGATGGTGTAGTAGTAGCAGTGTTGGGGGTTCCTTCTTTGTGGGGTCTGTTTGCTTGATATTTGATGGTGTAGTAGTAGCAGTGTTGCCTCACAGCTGCAGGTTCTCAGGTTTGATTCTTGGCTGGGGTTCCTTCTTTGTGGGGTCTGTATCTTCTCCCTGTGTTTGTGTGGGTTTGCTTTTGTGTCCTCCCATGTTACAAAGACATGTCTGCATTATTTCTTTCTGGGCCTCTGCTGAAAATTGTTTTTTTGTTCCAAGTCAGACTGTCCTGATTAACAAATGTTAAATAAAATTGACAAGCATTTGAATGTCAGACTTCAGGTTTCTGAATGTTTAATTTCTTACATATTTGATGGTGCAGTGGCAGTATTTTTGCCTCATAGCTACAGGATTTGTGGTTTGATTCTTGGCTGTGGTGCCTTCTTTGTGGAGTCTCCATCTTATCTCTGTGTTTGTGTGGATTTGCTCTGGTATCCTGCCATTTTACAAAGACGTGTCTACAGCATTTCTCCCTGGGCCTCTACTGAAAATTGTTTTTGCTCATCAGAAGTAAAATTGACAGGCATTTGAATTTCAGACTTCATAGTCTTCAGAAAATACATAGTAAAACAACTTTTTATTCTAGCAATAAATATATAGTAACACAACCTTTTATTATAGCAATTTTTTAAGTTTATAAGATGACTATTTGAAATTTTTCCTTATTTTTGGGACTGTAATACCCTGTTAGTGGCTTTGTCCAGGTTTTTTGTGCTAAGGTTGACAGCTATGGCAAGAACTGAATACACTGAATATGTTTGAGGGCTGTATTCCCTCATTACTGGGTTTGTCCAGGTGTTTTGTGCTAAGAGGTTGACAGCTATGGTGAGAACTGAATTAATTAAATGATAGCCATTTAAGTTTCAGTCTTCCTCTCGTTCACAAAACAGCTGATTTGGCATAGTGGTATGTTGCTCTTGACTGTTTTGTACAGGGACCTTGTCTGTAAAATGTACGGTGGTAACACAGCATTTTTCTTTCACAAAGCAGGTGATTTGGCATAGTGGTATGTTCTGACTCTTGTTTGCACAGGGACTTTGGCAGTAAAATGTATGGTGGTACCGTGGTAACACAGCATTTTATTCTAGCAGCTTTCCAAAATTATACAAGCAATGTTTAATGTGTCCCTGGTTTTTGCCCTTTTGACCCACCCCAATAAAATTTGGCTTTTCCAGACTTCTTATGCTGCGAAGTTGAGATGCAGTTGAGTATTGCGCAGATTTTACAAGGAGCTGAGAGCTGCAAGGGAAGAAAAGTTTAGTGCTAATACAACAGGCTGTGTGCTTGCTTTTAATGCAGAAGGTTGTTGGTTCTACTCCAATAAGGGATGAATGCTGAATGTTAAGATACTAATTATGAGCCTGTTATCAGTTTGCCATCCATTTCCTATTGCAATATTACTAGCTTATTTTTAATGTAATTTAGGCAATTTATTCCACAGGGGCATCAGACACTTTATTGTTCGATGAAACCATGAAATATAAAGGTGATTGCTAGCACCAACCTCTTCATTACAGATTTATTTAACGTGGAATTATTAGATGACTTTTTTACTACTTCAGAGATTGTGCATATTTACTGATAATAGTGGACTGTAGAAGTTTGAGTAGACTTTTATGATGGAAATGTTCTGAATTGGACAGTTTTGTTTCATTGTTTACTGGAAAAATGTTCAAAGCAATAGGAAGGTGTATCAAAGAGCACATGTATGTTTCATATGCAAGGGGCCTATGATTTGAAAACAGCCCAGAATTAATTTTTATCTGCCACGAGTAAAATGTATTTTCTTTGAATGTGGATTTTAATGTTGTTTCAGTGAATGTGAGTTTCAAGGGCAGAGAAGGTTTAATGCCAAGTTTGTTATGTCTTAGTGTTTGCGCTGTAAAATGCAAAAATAAAACTTTCAAATGAAGTTCAAATCATCATAGAAGTAAATCAGTATGCACATTAGTGTTTATGGTAAATGGAGTGAAATAGCAAATTAATGGATCATTGGAATGGCTGCAGGGAGGCTCCATTCGACCAGGGTTTTGTGAGGGGGAAGGGCGGCAAACTTAGACAGCCCCAGCTGAACCATACCTCCCAACTGTCCAGATTTTCAAAGAATGAATAGATGTTTTGCTTCTTATTTTTGATTTGTTCCTCATAAAAATGTGTGGTTTTCTGGCAAATCATTTAGGAATTAAGTCACTAAATAATGACACACCTAGTTTCAGACTTCATAACCTTCAGAAAAATGCATGCTAAAGTAAGACCTGTTCTATCAACTGTCCCAGTTTATAGAAGAGTATTTTTTAGTACTGTTTATATGTTCCCCCCAATATATTTGGCCTTGTCCAGATTTATGTCCCAGTTTATACAAGAGCAATTTTTAGTACTGTTTATATGTTCTCCCAATATATCTGGCCTTGTCCAGATTTATTGCATTAACAGGTTGAGAGGTACATGCAAATAAATTGCTTTATAGAATTAGGCATAGCCAAACCTCTGAACTGTCCCTGATTTTGACTCAAAATGTTGCTCTTCCCCTAATGATTCCTCAGCAAAATAGCAATTTTGGAAGAAAACATGGAGGGTTTATAATTAAGAAATAACTGTAATAATCAGATTACTTTTATTTCAGAAATGCATGTAGATTATTTTATTTTGTCAGCTGCTCAAGTTAGCAGTACTAATATTAAAGTGTCCCTTCTTTGACAGGTTCCCAGCTGTATTGTGTTGCTATTTTATATTTTTACATCACATTTTTGGTCCATTTTTCATAAAATTGTGTTTTTTGGCAAATTAGTGACAAATAATTAAAGACTGAAGTTAGAAAATAATGACAGACATTTGAGTTTCAGATTTCATACCATTCAGAAAATTCATACTAATGCAAGACCTCTATTAGCTTTCTAAGGTTATAAGAGCGATATTTTAAAAATTGTCCTTATTTTTGGGCCTTTGTCCCATTTCTTTGTATGGCTTTGTCCAGATTTCTTGCTCTGAGGTTGAGAGGTATGACAAATGTGTCAGGGCCATCACAAGTCAGCCAGAGACATTTCAAACTGTGACATACTTGTTACACCCCACTCCCCATGTAGTGACTCTGGATGTGTCAAGCAAGGCAAGGAGTAGTTATGCAGTGTAAATGTGCAGAGAATCCCACCCATCCAAGGTAGACACAAGTACTAGAGTGGCTTTTCATCTGTCCTTGATTTTTGCAGAATGGTCTGGTTTCTGTCATATTTTTGTACTGTTGATTTATGCTTATTACTCAAAGTGCATGTTGCTCTGTGTTTAAGTAGCAATACTTTAATGACCATCAGGTAAGCTTGGCTGAGATTGCAAGATGCAAGTAAGCTTTAATAAGCATACTGTTAAAGAATTGCCAACATTGAAAGCCTTTCTGTTGCCATGTAGAGAATACTTAACTAGATAATGTATAAGCCTTGGGTATTGAAATGCATATGCCAGTATTTGTAATAAAGGACAGAATTACATTATTTTAAGAGTCTCATTACACTTGGAGACTTACAGTCATCTCTGCAGGCTTTAACCATAAACCGAATGCCAATCGTGTGGTCTATAACCTGTACAGTAATCCTTTTAAGCAATGTATCTTGAGCTTATTTCTTGTTTGCTTTTCATTTTTTACTTTGATCATGTTTTCCCCATGAAACAAGTAGTTGTCAGGCAGCAGGTCTTTTTGGATAAGGAACATTTTACAAGTGGGGGCATCAGAGATTTCTACTTTCAGCATGTTACTTGTTACTTTAATAAACCTGAATATAAATTATAATTAGAACTGCAGTGCAAGAAGTGGTTTGAGTTGAGTGCTGCTTGTTTTTCTTATACTTGATTTTGAATGGCATTCCATTAATGTATTTAAAAAAAAGTAATTTATTTCTTCATGACTCACAACCTTTTTGTTTCCATCTAGATATTAAGCTGTCATGCAGCCAATGCATTGAAATATTTTTATTCTTCTACACTTCATTTTGTCTTGATTGGACTCTCATGACAACTGTTTGGCACCCAATGCAGTATATTTAGTTTTTGTGGTTTGCTACTACAGGTGTTTGTGTGTGTGGTAGGGAATACCTCAGGCTTGAATCCTGTACCTTGTATGCAGGTTTTAAAGACCTTAATTCCCTACCCACCACCATTTGTGAAAAAAACTGCAGATTTTTACCTCATGTTTGATCTGATCTGTTCCTCATAATATCTGTGGTTTGTAAATGTTGTAATGCTTGATATTTGATGGGGCAGTTGTAGCATTGTTGCCTCACAGCTGCAGGTTCTCAAGTTTGCTTCTTGGCTGGGGTGCCTTCTTTGTGGGGTATTTATCGTCTCCCTGTGTTTGTGTGGGTTTGCTTTTGTGTCCTCCCATGTTACAAAGACATGTCTGCATTATTTCTTCCTGGGCCTCTGCTGAATTTTTTTTTTGTTCCAAGTCAGACTGTCCTGATTAACAAATGTTAAATAAAATTGACAGGCATTTGAATTTCACACTTCAGGTTTCTGAATGTTTAAGTCCTTGCATATTTGATGGTGCAGTGGTAGTATTGTTGCCTCACAGCTATAGGTTTTCTGGTTTGATTCTTGGCTGGGATGCCTTCTGTGTGGAGTCTGCATCTCCTCCCTGTGTTTGTGCGGATTTGCTCTGGTGCCCTGTCATTTTACAAAGACGTGTCTGCAGTATTTCTCCCTGGGTCTCTGCTGAAAATTGTTTTTATTCTGTCAGCAGTAAAATTGGCAGGCATTTGAATTTCAGACTTCATGTTCTTCAGAAAATACATAGTAACACAACCGTAACACAACCTTTTATTCTAGCAATTTTCTAAGTTTATAAGATGAATATTTGAAATTTGTCCCTATTTTCGGGACTGCATTCCCTCATTATTGGCTTCGTCCAGGTCTTTTGTGCTAAGGTTGACAGCTATGGCAAGAACTGAATTCACTGAATGTTTGAGGGCTGTATTCCCTCATTACTGGGTTTGTCCAGGTGTTTTGTATTAAGAGGTTGACAGCTATGGTGAGAACTGAATTCACTAAATGATAGCCATTTAAGTTTCAGTCTTCCTCTTTTACAAAGCAGCTGATTTGGCGTGGTGGTATGTTGCTCTGTTTTGCACAGGGAGCTTGGCAGTAAAATGTATGGTTCTAGCAACTTTCCAAGATTATACAAGCAATGTTTGTGTCCCTGGTTTTTGGGCTTTTGACCCCCCCCCAATACATTTTGTTTTTTTCCAGTTTTCTTGTGCTGCAAAGTTGAGTATTGAGTAGATTTTACAAGGAGCTGAGAGCTGCAGGGGAATAGAAGTTTAGTTCTGCTTAACAGAAGTTGGTTTGCCTTGTTAATAGCACAACAAGTTGTGTACTTGTCTTTGATGCAGAAGGCTGTGGGTTCTACTCCCACAAGGGGTGGATGCTGCTGTACTGAGAATGTTTTCCTTGGTGAAGATACTAACTATGAGTTTGTTATCAATTTGCCATCCATTTCCTCTTGCAATATTACTAGCTTATCAATTTTTTTAATGTAATATAGGCAATTTATTCCTGAGGGGCAACAGGCACTTTATTTTTCGACGAAACCATGAAATATAAAGGTGTTTGCTAGCAGCAACCTCTTCATTAGTTACAGATTTCTTTAATGTGGAATTATTTAGATGACTTACTTCTTCAGAGATAGTGCATATTTACTGATAATGGACTGTAGAATTGTATATATTTACTGATAATGGACTGTAGAATTGTGCATATTTACTGATAATGGTGGACTGTAGAATTGTGCATATTTACTGATAATGGTGGACTGTGGAAGTCTGAGTAGACTTTTATGATAAATATTCTGAACTGGGCAGTTTTGTCATTATGGATGCATGCATTTTGTTTCATTGTTTACTGGAAAAATGTTCAAAACAAATTTAAAACGCCCTCTAACAACTGTAATATATTGTACAAGGAATCTAATTTAGTACAATGAGGAAGGTGTATCAAAGAGCACATGTATGCTTCATATGCAAGGGGCCTATGATTTGAAAACAGCCCAAAATTAATCTTTATCTGCCACTGGCAAAATGTATTTTCTTTGAATGTGGGTTTCAATGCTGTTTCAATGAATGTGAGTTTCAAGAGCAGAGAAGTTTTAATGCTAAGTTTTCATTGTGAGACTGCTTTGCTTTGTTTAGTAGATGACTTAGTGTTTGTGCTGTAAAATACAAAATAAAACTTTCAAATGAAGTCCAACTCATCAAACAAGTAAAGCAGTATGCACATTAGTGTTTATGGTAAATGGAGTGAAATAGCCAAGTAATGGTTCATAGGAATGGCTGCAGAGGCTCCATTCAACCGTGATTTTGTCAGGGGGGAAGGGCAGCAAACTCAGACAGGCCCAGCTGAACTATACCTCCCAACTGTCCAGATTTTCAAAGAATGAATAGATTTTTGCTTCTTATTTTTGGTTTGTTCTTCATAAAATTTGTAGTTTTCTGGCAAATCATTTAGAAATTAAGTCACTAAATAATGATACACTGAGTTTCAGACTTCATAACCTTCAGAAAAATGCATGCTAAAGTAAGAACTGTTATTCTATCAACTGTCTCAATTTATACAAGAGCAATTTTAGTACTGTTTATATGTTCCCCAGTATATTTGGCCTTGTTCAGATTTACTGCATTAACAGGTTGAGAGGTACATGCAAATAAATTGCTTTATAGAATTAGGCATAGCCAACCTCTCAACTGTCTCCGATTTTGGCTTAAAATGTTGCTCTTCCCCTAATAATCCCTCCATAAAATAGCAATTTTGGAAGAAAACATGGAGGGTTTACAATTAAGAAATAACTGTAATAATCAAAGTTATAGATTACTTGAAATGCATGTAGATTCTTTTATTTTGTCAGCTGCTCAAGTTAGCAGTACTAATATTAAAGTGTCCCTTCTTTGACAGGTTCCCAGCTGTATTGTGTGGCTATTTTATATTTTTGCATCACATTTGGTCCATTTTTCATAAAATTGAGTTTTTTGGTAAATTAGTGACAAATCACTAAAGACTGAAGTTAGAAAATAATGGCAGACATTTGAGTTTCAGATTTTATACCCTTCAGAAAAGTCATACTAATGCAAGACCTATTCTATTATCTTTCTATGTTTATTAGAGCAATATTTAAAAATTGTCCTTATTTGTGGGCATTTGTCCCACTTCTGTGTATGGCTTTGTCCAGATTTCTTGCTCTGAGGTTGAGAGGTATGACACGTGTCAGGGCCATCACAGTCAGCCAGAGACATTTCAAATTGTGACATACTTGTTGCACCCCACTCCACCATGTACTGACTCTGGATGTGTCCAAGCAAGGCAAAGAGTAGTTATGCAGTGTAAATGTGCAGTGTGTCTCCCCCCCCCCCCCATCCAAGGTAGACACAAGTACTACAGTGGCTTTTCATCTGTCCTTGATTTTGCAGAAAGGTCTTGTTTCTGTCATATTTTTGTACTGTTGATTTATGCTTAGTACTCAAAGTGCCTGTTGCTCTGTGTTTAAGTAGCAATGCTTTAATGACCATAATGTAAGCTTGTCTGGGATCATAAGATGCAAGTAAGCTTTAATAAGCATACTGTTAAAGAATTGCCAACATTGAAAGCCTTTCTGTTGTTGCCATACTGAGAATACTTGACTAGATAATGTATAAGCCTTGGGTATTAAAGGACAGGATTCCATTATTTTAAAAAGCTCATTACACTTGTTGGAGACTTCCAGTCATCTCTACAGACTTTACCCGTAAACTAAACAGAATGCCAATCACGTGTGGTCCATAACCTGTACAGTAATCCTTTAAGCAATGTATCTTGAGCTTGTTTCTTGTTTGCTTTTCATTTTTTACTTACATGTTTTCCCCATGAAACAAGTAGATTAGGCAGCAGGTCTTTTTTGGATAAGAAACATTTTTACAACTGGGGGCATCACAGAGATTTCTACTTTCAGCATGTTACTTGGCACTTTAATAAAGCTGAATATAAATTATAATTAGAACTGCAGTGCAAGGAGAAGTGGTTTGAGTTGAGTGCTTCTGGTTTTGTTTGTACTTGATTTTGACTGGCATTCCAGTAATGTATTTAAAAAGTAATTTATTCTTTCATGCCTCACAACCTTTTGTTTCCATCTAGATATTAAGTAAGCTGTCATGCAGCCAATGCACTGAAATATTTTTATTCTTCTACACTTATTTTTGTCTTGATCGGACTCTCATAATGATGGTTTGCCACCCGGGGCAGTGTATTTAATTAAAGTTAGTTTTTGTGGTTTTGAGCATAGTTCCTCCCCTTTCTGGTTGGCCACACCACTCCCCCTTGACCCCACCCATTCAGCTGGCTCCTGCAGCCCCCCTTTGATTTGAAGTCACCAGCCGCCACTGCCTTTACATATAAGGTTCAGAGGTTTTCTAGCTCTAGGGCTGCAGTATGTGATATGAGTGAGCCTATGAAATTTGGCTGATAAATACTTTGGTGGATGGGATGTTTGATTATGGCTATGAGGGATGATAAGTGTTGGTGTGGAGGTTTGTTTTGTGGGGTTATGTAGGTAGTTAAGGTGTTCATAGAAAGTAACTAGGTAGGGTATAGCTAAAATAGGTAGTACTGATAGTAGAAGTAAGAGCTTAAAGTGTGTGAGGGTACTGTTAGGTGACATTGTAGAAGAAATTGTATGTAGGTTAGTATACAGGCATAGGTGCAGATGGATAATGACTAGTGGGAAGAGGGTTGTAGCACTTTAAGGACTTGTAAATATTTATCTCTACTTATTTAGTATCACATATATATTTCTATGAATTTAATGCACTGATGCATAACTTTTCTGTGGTATTGCTATGTAAAATATGATTTTTGTCTCTGGAGGTTTTCTCCCTGGGCCTTTGCTGAAAATGGTCATATACCAAGTCACACCATCCTGGTAAACAATTGTCAAATAAATAAAAATGAATAAATATATACATATAGACACATATAAATGGATTGGTAGAATAAGGCATAAAGGGCAGCGAGTTGTATAGATATTTACACATATCTTGGTATGTTGTGAGGCATTAGTGTAAAGTGTGACCCACTTACTACTTCTCACTATGTGGTAATATCTGTACCATTCATCCAGTCATACTTCAAGCTGCTTTATTCAAGTTATAAAATGGGCCTTTTTTGTTTGCATTTTACACTTCATAGTTTATGCATGATAATTATATGTTTTTGCAGTGGGATTTATTGTAAACTAGTTCCTCATCCCCATTCTAAGTTAATGATTATTGTGCAGGATTATACCATTTTAGCTGCTTGAAATGTTTTGACGGATGTGCAAAACGTCCATCAGAACTGGATCTGAGGATGCTTCATATGCCAGGCACAGATCGCCTCTGAGTAACCTGTAAGAGACAAAGTACAGAGATAAGGCTTTAAGGCAATCCATAAAGGACAATGTGTTTATACCCTGAATTTTCCTGGTAGGGAACCTTTGTGGGCATTCCAACTGATGCATATGTTTTGTCAGGTACATGCCGAAATGGGTATTATACTCAATGATGGGTTTGATAAGGGCTGAATAAAGTGGCTCCATGACGTCCTTGAACCTGGATGCCTTGCCCTTACTTATAATTTGAGCGACATTAAATGATTGGCATAGACATTTTAGGAACCTTTTTTCATTTTTTTTTTTTTAATATAGGTTGGGAGTTTCTATTGTTTGTATGTTGGAAATTTGAGCTCAGAATGTTATGTTTTGTCAGGGTTATGGACAATTGTTGAAAGCAACATGAAATGGCCTGTGCCCACTATATATATATATATATATATATATATATATATATATATATATATATATATGTATATCTATATATATATATATATATATATATATATTATATAGTTATAGAGAGACTGACACACACACACACACACACACACACACACACACACACACACACACACACACACATATATATTTATATATATATATATATATATATATATATATATATATGTATATATATATATATATATATATATATATATATATATATATATATATATATATATATATAGATATATATATATACATACATACATACATACAGTGGATATAAAAAGTTTACACACCCCTGTTAAAATGCCAGGTTTTTGTGATATAAAAAAATGAGATCACAATAAATAATTTCAAAATTTTTCCCCTTTTAATGTGACCTATTACCTGTACAATTCAATAAAAAAACAAACAAATCTGTTAGGGGAAAAAATATAAAAAATAAAAAATATACAATACGCTGGTTGCGTAAGTGTGCACACCCTTAAACTATTACTTTGTTGTGTGTGCACATCCTTAAATTAATACTTTATTGAAGCACCTTTTGGTTTAATTACAGTATTCAGTCTTCTTGGGTACACACCTGCCATCAATTAAAGAGACT
Organism: Protopterus annectens; assembly: GCF_019279795.1. Lineage (NCBI taxonomy): Eukaryota > Metazoa > Chordata > Ceratodontiformes > Protopteridae > Protopterus > Protopterus annectens. The sequence goes on along the minus strand of NC_056729.1, from coordinate 278,091,649 downwards.
CTGATTAACCCCAATAAAGTTCAGCTGTCCTATTAGGATTTTCCTTACTCAGTTGCCTGCTACAGCAAAAGACATGGTTCACAGAGAGCTTACAAAGCATCTAAGGGATCTCATTGTTGAAAGGTATCAGTCAGGAGAAGGGTACACAAAAAATTTCCACAGCATTGGATATACCGTGGAACACAGGGAAGAGAGTCATCAAAAAGTGGAGAAAATATGGGAAAACAGTGATGTTACAAAGAACTGGACATCTCTCCAAAATTGATGAAAAGACAAGATGAAAACTGGTCAGGGAGGCTGCCAAGAGAACTACAGCAGCACTGAAGGACCTGCAGGAATTTCTGACAACTGCTGGTTGTGTATTACATGTGACAAAAATCTCCCGTAGTCTCCATATGTCTGGACTATGGGGTATGGTTGCAAGACGGAAGCCTTTTCTTTCACAGAAAAACATCCAGGCCCGGCTAAAATTTGCAAAGCAATACATCAAGTCTCCCAAAAGCATGTGGGAAAATGTGTTATGGTCTGATGATACCAAGGTTGAACTTTTTGGCCACAATTCCAAAAGCTACATTTGGCGCAAAAACAACACTTCACATCACCAAAAGAACACCGTCCCCACTGTAAAACATGTTGGTGGCAGTCTCATGCTTTGGGGTTGCTTTTCCTCAGCTGTAGCTGGGACTTTAGTCACAGTGGAGGGAATTATGAACAGTTCCAAATACCATTCACTTTTGGCCCAAAACGTTCAGGCATCTGGTAGAAAGCTGAAGATTAAGAGGAATTTTACCTTTCAACACAACAGTAACCCCAAGCATACATCCAAATCAACAAAAGAATGGCTTCAACAGAAGAAAATTAAAGTTTTGGAATGGTCCAGCCAGAGCCCAGACCTAAATCCAATAGAAAATCTGTGGGGTGACCTGAAGAGGGATGCGCACAAGAGATGTCCTCGCAATCTGACAGATTTGGAGCACTTTTGCAAGGAAGAGTGGGCAAATATTGTCAAGTCAAGATGTGCCATGCTGATAGAATCCTACCCAAGAAGACTGAATGCTGTAATGAAATCAAAAGGTGCTTCAACAAAGTATTAATTTAAGGGTGTGTACACTTATGCAACAAGCGTATTGTATGTTTTTTTTTTTTTTTTTTTTATATTTTTCCCCTAACAGATTTGTTTGTTTTTCAATTCAGTTGTACAGGTTATAGGTCACATTAAAGGTGGGAAAAGTTTTGAAATGATTTATTGTGGTCTCATTTTCTTATATCACAAAAACATGGGATTTTAACGAGGGAGGGTGTAAACTTTTTATATCCACTGCATATATATGTGTATATATATATATATATATATATATACGGATTCACTTCAGAAGCTCGAAATATTGAAATCTCAAATTTCATTATCTCAAGCCCAAGAAGTGAAATCCACAAAACAACGAAAACTAAAAACCGCGAAATTCAAAACCTCGAATACCAGAAGATTTGAATTTTGCGGTTTTACTGCATACACACACACACACACACGCGCACACACACACACACACAAACACCATCCACCACACAAACACACACAATCACTCTACTACATGAAAGCCCCCCTGCACCCCCCATGTGGGGGGCTACACCCACCACACCCCCCTACTTAAATATTCTCACTCCAAGATCGCACTACATACAAACACACACAAAACACCACCACACAAGCTACTTTCTCTTTGCATAGACACATCAAAAGAAAAAAACACTGACACACACCACAGCCCCTACCCAAACCCCTTAACACGCACACACACACACACACACACACACACACACACACACACACACACACACACACACACACACACACTTACCTGAATACATAACCATAGCGGAACTTTAGAAGCGCAAAATTCAAAACCTCCGGTTTTCAAGGTTTTGAATTTCGCTCTTCTAAACGTTTGCTATAATATGGATTTGGCTTCTTGGGCTCAAAGTACTGAAATTCAAGATTTCAGTATTTTGAGCTTCTGAACAGAACCCATATATACAGATATATACATAGATAGATAGATAGATAGATAGATAGATAGATAGATAGATATAGATAAATTACACTACTCATTTGTTATTCAGGTAGGTTTAATAGACACACCGTCACTTTTCATGGGCAATTCAGAAGCAATATCTAATTAAATGACATGCTCAAGATCACACTGTAGGCAAATAATGACTGAGGGAATTAAACACTGTGTTATGGAAACTACTGTCTGCTTCAGCTGCCAGAATGTACACAAGTTGTTTAATGTAGCTTTCAACATCTGTTCATAACCCTGCCAAAACATAACATTCTGAGCTCAGATTTTCAAACTATATCTATATCTGTGTGTGTGTGTGTGTGTGTGTGTGTGTGTGTGTGTGTGTGTGTGTGTGTGTGAAGGCTACCAGCCTAGCCGCCTATCTGCCTAGCCAGATAGAATTTTATAGATAATTCTTATCATTTGTAAATATTAACGTAAGACACAGGTTTGGTGTCTTAAATGAAAAAAAAAACTGCTGTTAGATGTGGAACTGAAAAAAAATGAAACAACAGTGCTCTCTGCTGATCACATAAAACATGTTGTGACCCTTTAATCTAAAGGCGGCTCCGGCCTGTCTAGATGAAGACATTCTTTCTATTGTTTTAACCAAGAGTTAAATTGTTAGATTTAAACATGCAAATGTATTTTTATTGCTCTGCTTCCTGGCCAGCTGCAAGATAAAAGGAGATGTTAGGAATGTAAAGGTGGTTTCTGTTAGCCTGGGAACCCAGGGAAGTGTGAAGAATGGTGTAATGGGAACCAGGAATGTGATTTTAAAAACAGAGAAAATCAGAGTGCATTATGCATTTTTGTCTTGACCATCCTACTCACAGCACTGTCTTGTCTATAAGTAAGTTTATCTTAGACTTGTGTTTTCTATTAGAAATAGCTAGAAACTAGAAAGATTAGACTAAGTGTTTTTTCTGTGATGTCAGAACTGTACTACTGAATTATTTTAAGTATTTCTCTGTGATCTCTGAACTCTTGACTAGCACTGTGTAGTAAGAAGCATTGTCTTGTGTTTTTAGTATTTATTATTAAACATTTTTAAACCTTTCAACTGTGGCTGTTTTGTATAGAGATAATTTAAGCTCTAGAGTACATTGCATATTTATAGTGATTACTGTACCAAGTCACTCTAATAAGCCTTGACTGTTTAGTTGTACTACCAATTGAATAATAATATTGCACAGTAATAATTGGATACTCTTTTAAGGGCCTTTGAATAGCTGATAGATATTAGCTGGGTGGTGGCAGTGATTTCTGCCATATAGTCTGGGTAAAAGGGGCACAGCTGGAGAACCTGTGCCAGCCTTCCCCAGGAGTGTCTGTGTGGTTGTATAAACTCTTATCTCAAAGTGTGTGTGTGTGTGTGTGTGTGTGTCAGCTACTTGGGCAGGGACACAAAGCACTGGTTGGATAAAGAGAGTGCTAGAGGTTTTAGCTTGCACAGCTGGTTGAGATCTGGACCCTATAGCTGTGCCAGTGGAGTCTTATTGGGGACCTGTAGAGCAAGGGAGCGACCAGCCCTGGACTGACTGTGATCTCTGTGTGCTCTTAAGGGAAATTGCACTTTACTGTGTGTATTTGTTATCCTTTCCTCCTATATGAGATGCCCCTTACTGGTGTTAGTGGTGAGGATTGAGGGTCCTTGATTGCTGGGCCAGGGCATGGGCATCACAATATATATATATAAAACTCCATATGTGCTTAAAAGATGAACTCTATCCTACTTTCAAACAGCCTGTAGCATAGATTCATGACTCCATCTTCAGTGAATTGATAATGAATTATATGCTAAAGCATATAAATAATGCATGTCATGATGTAAACTGCAGTTAGATATGATGAAACTCTGTTAAGGGTAAAAGGTCTTATCTATTTAATATCTTTTATTTTTTCAATGAAGTATCAATTTTTAAACAAGTTATAAGTATTTGATTACTTCAAAGACTCAACTGATAGTTCATGGTTCCTTTTTCCTAATTTTAAGGAGTCTTGAACAACAACTCTGTTGCTCAAGCAGTTCCATTTCTCCTTGTGGTTTTATTTATACACACACACACACACACACACACACATACACAGAGACAGAGAGAGAGAGTGTCTGCAGTGGTTGTCAGGTGCTGCCATTTCTGGTGTCAGAACTGGGCAAATGCATTACTAGTTGAGTACAGGAAGAACTGCATCATGCAACATCCACTGCTGCTTCCTGATTGGTTGCAGTTAGGAATGGGGGATGCTGAACTTGATAAGTGGGAGTGAGTGCTAATGCTGAAACTTTTAGCACAGTGGAGCTGACCGAACATGTGCGAGTATTCACAGGTTAAAGTTAGGACATGGACACTTGAGAAGGGTATATATGTTTGGTATGGTTTAGTTCTCATATGTGTAATATGTGTCTTTAGTGTCTTGTTTAATGGAATGTTAGGGGAAATGTTGTTTAATAACCTAATCTGTATGTCAGGAGTTAGCGGCAGTGGTAGTTTTAGGATTAATAGAAATGAGCAAGGGTTAGCGTTAAGGGCAGGGCTATGGTTAGGATTAAGGTTAGCACACAGGAGGAAGGTGGCATGGTCAGTCTTAGTGATACTGATGACATATACCCTTATCTAACTACATTAGGTGGTTTAGTAACAATTATGGACAAAGAGTATTAGTATTGTTTTATATTGTCTTTGTTTATTGCAGTTAATATATAACTCAAAAATGGTAAAGGTGTTGTTTCAACTTCACAACCTTGCAATGTGTCTCTTTATGGTAATGTTTGTTCAAAAGATACTCCCACAGTCTCTATTGAAGAAATGTTTTAGATTCAAGTAGCCATGGTTAGTTTTTTTAAATTATAATATATCTTAACTATAATAATGAATTCCTTTTCAGTGTTTGTATTCATGTGTTAATATAATTTTCATGCAACTGATTTTCAAGGTTAATATGCGCATCCTGTGCTGAGCAGATGTTCCAGGTAAGAATATTGGTAAATTTTTTACTTTGGTACATATTTTTGTGTATATCATATGAAGTCATATTCATGAAAATTCATCAATTTTCCATTAACCCATTTACTGAATTATCAAACAAATCATTGAACTTACATGGTAGTCAGATTATTTGCAGACTTACAAAAAGTTATTGGATTACAGATGTAATGTAATACCTTTTATTGGACCAACATAGGCTTTGCAATTACTCAAGCTTTCAAGCTGACATGAGCCCTTCTTCAGGAGTTATAACTTCTGATGACGGTCTCGTATAACTCCTGATGAAAGGTTCATGCTAGCTGTAAAGCTTAAGCAACTGCAAAACCTATTTTTTTCTCAGTGCCCCGTGGGAAATCATGTAACTGGTCTGGCCCCAGTGCCCCATGTCCTTGCCAGATCTAACAGTTTTATGGCTTTCACTGTTGGGGCCAGTCATAGATCCTTAGGGTTCCCTGGGGGCTCATCCATCTCTCCTTGCATCCTGGGGATTTTGCTTATTTATATTCCCTACCCATGTCCCTGCCCTGCCCCACATGTTGATTGACTACATTTAAGGGAAACTCCCCTCTTTGAACCATTCCTCCCCTAAGAGAATATCATCAAAAAATACTCTCCCACCCAGGATGAGCACTCCCATCCCTCCCTGCCTCTCTATCAATCACCCAAGCTGCTAATCAAATCCTGGTCAGTCATGCCATAGTTAGGGCTTTATCTCTCTAAGTTACAGAAGCTACCTCGCCAATACAAATCTCTGTTGGTCCAATAAAAGGTTTCCCATCATGTCTGTGTTCCAGTGCATTTGTGTTTTCTGTTAGTGGACCAACACAGAATTTCTTAATTATTTTTTCTTCTTCTGTGCTGACTTACAAGCTTTTGTCATGTTGCAAATGACTCTCATTCCTACCTGAAAATAACAGAGCTCTTGAAGGTATTAATGTTTATAAGCAAATGCTGTTTATAAGTGTCATGGCACATTCATCCATAACTGTAGGCCTCTGTGCTGAAATAAGGTAGCTTGGAAGTCATTTAATATGGATGCTGAACCTGTTTAGAATAATACTCCTGTTGCTGTCCATGGCAATACGGATTACATTGCAGACGTGTTTGTCTGAATGAATGTGTGATATTTACACTATGTGATATATGTGCTAGCAGTTGCTACTACAACCAAGTATCATGGAAAATTTTTAAAAAGCCATTGTAGTGGTCTACCTCCAAAAATAAACTATTCAACAAAAGAAAAAAACCCCTTAAATTATTTAGTAGACCCAAAACACATCTTCTGAAGAGTAATATCAAAAACATTGCAAAAAATTGAAAAACGCTATGAAGTTCAATAAAGGAGTTCATGAACCTTGTCTGGTCTTTGAAGACAAAGATAATTACAAAATTATTATTTAGCTAAGCTAGAAAAAACACCCTACATTCCTATGAATGTATTCATAATGGGCTCTCCTTTTCTATCCCAGCTGACATTGACAATGTCCTTGGGAACAAATTTAGTGCCAACTTGAACCCTGAGACTTTTATTCAAAAACCTGAAATATCGGAATCCCTTACTCTCCTAATTAGCTCTACAGATAATTTACTGAAAGTGCTAACCAAGACCAGATATATTTGCTCCATATGACCTAAAAACATACCTGGTTGCATAATTACTAGTGTTAAACATGCCTTTACAGACACAATCCTCAAACTGTTTTATGTAAGTTTAGCTACTAGTTTATGTCACTAATGAGTGGTGTGCAGCAGTGGTGATGCCCCATCCATAAGGGTAAGTGCCTCTGCTCGACAGTGGCACAGGAAAATAACTTTCTTGGGTGGCGTAAGCCAGGGAACCTTGTTGGCTAGGCTTACATAGGTCCTTGGGCCGATAGCCTGGTACCTACCTATGAATCTATGAACCTATAAGACACTATCTACTTGTATCTCTCTCACAATAACCATAATGATGCAAGTGTAAAGCATAGATGTTTGACTGACCAAACTGACAAATACTAAGCCTCTTCACTCCACATCATTCATGCTTGCAGTTGATGCAATGGACATGATTGACTGCTGCAGGTAATGAAATATTGCCTATAGTAATGTGCTTCAGCTTGTTTCAGATAAAATATAAGTATATAGCACCCTCTGATAATTACCCATAGAGTGGTACACTGGACATAACTTATTTATCAAGTAAGCCAGATACTTCCCACAGTAACATATCATCTTATTTGAAAAAGCACTTGTACAGCAAAGATTCCTGGTAGCCACACTTAGAGTGAATATGTGAGGCGTGTCATCCATTGTAAGAGAAATGATGGCAATAGTGATGAGTTTCAATCTATTTCTGATATTAATGCACAAAGGACAGCAAAGCATGCATTAGCCAATAATCCCAGAAACAATGGGGATAGCAGGCATGTCTGAGTGAACCAGAAAAATCAGTATTATTCAAAGAAATGTATTTCAACTTGTTTATAACAGTAACATGAGGGCAGCACCCCCAAAATAACCACATGCAAGCAGTACTATCCATAGTAATCAGTATCAGGCTGTTTCCATCAACTGCACAAGTAAAGTAATCCCCTCTCCAAAACAGTTACAGTGCAGTTAGGTATGGCAGACAGGAGACTGCTCGAGTACAAGCCGTTGAGTCCATAGCAATTATTTCAGTGTGTTTCAAAGAGTAACACAAAGACAGTAACTCCCTCACCACATACATAATAACAAAATGTATGTAAAAATATTAAAAATAAATCAATTTCAGCTTATTTTATCAACTAAATAAAGAACTCACTCCAAAATACTTTAACACAAGCTATGTTGCACATAGTAATTTATTTCAACATTGATTCCCATAATAAGTCAAAGGCCTGAACACACCATGCCCCAAATAATCACAGTCCTGTTGGGGACCACAAACATGCAATTAAATGGATGCAAACCAAATTGTAATACATTTCTTCACTGGCACAATAGACAGCAGACCTGCTTAACTGACCAAATCAAGAAGCACTGGCTCATTTTCAGCAACAAAACAAGGGGTTTGGAAGTGATGAATAGGTGAACGTCCCCCAATACTGCACTATGAATGTATAGAACAGATGTGTGATTGACCAAGTGTTAATTGTCCATGGATAACCCTCTTCCCCATAGATTTGTGCAGATGAAAAAGGCAAGCTAGGTAAGCTATTCTTTTTTTTCCCTTTTAGATGCCAACATTTGTCGGTACAAGAAAAAAACAGTCTTAGTTTGCAACCCCCTGAGTATATATGGGTGACAGTACAACACTAGATGAGTACAAGGAAAACTGACAGTACAATATCTTTTATTAAATATATATGTTTACCATCATATTGTCAACCTGCACATCTGCAACGGCAGAGGTGCGAAAGGATGTTTTCAATTGTTCGTTTTAGTGAACCAAAAGATGCCAAAGACACAAAAGAGCAAATGATAGTGTGCATTCACACTTTTGAGATTGGCATTCTGAGTGGAGATTGCACTACAGTGGGGATCGGAACATGCAGTCATTCCTTCACTGTAGTGTGCCCTCAGAGTTAGTATATAAAATTTTGGGTAGTGTGGGGGGCACAGGGTGGCTTGCCCCCCTGCTAAATGTGCTGTGTATGACACTGGATGTTGAGGTAAGTTCAAAAAAATGTCAACAGTTCAAATTTGAATTGTTGACATTTTTTTAATCAGTTTTTGTGATTGTTCGCTAACATTCATTTCAACAATGTTTTTCAAGTAAGTGATTACTTGCACAAAACATTGTTGAAATTACATATCTATGTCTATATATATATATATATATATATATATATATATATATATATATATATATATATATAGTATTATTCAAAAACATAATATATTTAAGTTTTTCAGCCTTTCCTTATGCCTTATAATGGCAGCCTGTGTAGTTACTAAATTGCATGCATATCACTTAGTTTATGTATACAGCTAATGCTGGCCTTTTCTCTTCCTTCACTTGCCAGCTTCATGGCACTTGGTGTACTCATGCATTGTGGTAACTGCCTGACACTCATAAACAATGAGCCCTACTTAACATATCACAAACTACCTATTACAAATATTTAACTAAGACTGAGACATCATTCAGAAAAGACCACAGTCTTGAGTATCATCCCCACTTTACTCCACATAAACACATGGAAAATGATCACAAAAGGCTGAAAAAATGTTATTGCCTAAGCCTCCAGGGTCAAACAATGCAACACAACATATACTGCCCCATATATAACCAAGACTCACCAGGAAAAAACCTTGCACCTCACCAAGAACACTTATATCTTCTAGTAATACAAATGTATAGGTGATTGGAGATTCCAGAGTAAGACACACAGCTAATACTCGCAGAAAGCTGGACAAAACTAGGGTGACAATGAACAGTGAATTGTCTTTCAAATGCCAAGATCTCCAACAGCTCAAGGGTCCACAAGATCCTTAAGATCAACATGTTTGACTATGACATGGCGGTGGTCCCACTGGATATAAATGACTAGGAATGCAGATCCTTAAGTGATAGATGACATTATGAAAATAAAATTGCCAAAGATTCCAAAGACAGCCACAAGGCATTCTATAACTATGTCAAGAATCTAAATGGCAATGCTCATATCTGCTCTGAGCTACAACAGAATGGCATTAAATATACTGATCCCAAGGATATTGCCAATATCCTGGCAGATCGATTCAGTGCCAACTTCACCCCCCTTTCACCCCCTAAATGGCCCATCTCAATACCGGAAGATTGCCAAATTCTGGTAATAATGGCCACACAGGTAAAAAACGCACTCTCCAAAGCTAAGAATGCAGCATCCATGGGACCAGATGACATCCCATGCTGTGTACTACATGAACTACAAAATGAACTGGCACCTCATCTAAGTGTCATGTTTAATCATAGCCTCACCTGAGGCTTCATGCCCATTGAGTGGCACACAGCTACAGTTATCCAACTCCACAAGGGGGATCCACCCTGGATCCCGGGAACTATCGCACCATCAGTCTGATGAGCCTGATCTGCAAGGCCATGGAACGTATTATCATGGAGCTTATAAACAAAGACATTGGCAACCTTCAAACACTGGACCCAACCCAGTTTGGGTTTGTGAAGGGCCGATTTTGCCTCCTGAACCTGATTGACTTCTTCGAATCAGTCTCCAGTGCTGTGGACGAGGTTAAGGTGGTCCACACAACCTATCTGAACCTCGCCAAGGCCTTTGACACCATCCCCCACTCTGGAATCATAGATAAACTTAATAAGCTGGGCATTAATCCCTATGTCACTCAATGGGTTGCCAACTGGCTTACTGACAGAACCCACACTGTAAAAGTAGCTGACTCCAAATCCAGCTCCAGACAAGTGACAAGTGGGGTACATCAGGGTTCAGTCCTGGGACCACTCTTATTTGTCATCTACTTCTCTGAAGTACAGACCAATACTAAGGAACTCTGGCTAACAAAGTTTGCAGATGACTGCAAACTGGGAGCCATTATTGAATCTCCAAATGATGTGGATACTCTACAAAAGGGCCTTACAGAAGCAGATGCTTGGTGCCAAAGCCATGGGCTCAAGCTCATGCCAAGAAATGTATAGTTATCCCCTTTGGGAAAAAACGTGTACCTGCGAATTACCACATAGGTGGCAGTAGACTAAACACCGAAAGTGTGATAATAGACTTAGGGACACAGGTGGACGGTGGTCTCACCTTCGATAACATCTCCACAACAGTCAGGAAATCCTTCTATGTGGCACACCTCATCACTAAGGGCTTTTCATCCAGAAAAAAGGAGGTCATTGTCCCACTATACTCATTCCTCATTAGACCCATTATAGAATACAACGCCCCATTTGGTATGTACCTCCCAAGGCACCTGCAACAACTGGAAAGGCCGCAGAAATACCTCACTAAAAGAATCAAAGGCCTAAAGCAGATGTCCTATGCTGACCACCTTAAAAAACTCCAGCTATTCTCTGTCGCATATCATCTACTCAAAGGTGATCTATGCTTAACATACAAGGCCATGTCAAACCCAGAGCTGTTGGACATGCTACACTTAAAGAAATTCCAGTCCCTCAGAGCCACATACTCCAGGGATCTAAACCTTCTTATCGCAATAAACAAAATATGTTGGATGGATAGGTTCCTGACCCAGAGTCTCCCCAGACTCTGAAATAGACTGCTCATACATGTCAAACAGAGCACCTCTTTGGCCCTCTTTAAAAGGAACATTGACGATTGGATGGGAGAAAAGTGTGGGAAGAAATAGCCAGAGAATTGTTATGGCTAGGCTTGTATAGGCCCTAGGGTCAATGGCCTAGTACCAACCTATGAACCTATGAACATATTTCTGAGTTCTCCATGTAAATCACAAATGCAGAAGAGACTGTAGCATTGAGTAGAATCCTACCTTCACTGAAAATGATGATGACATATAATTAAAAAATTATTGATTTCAACAATTGGCTGAATAGTTGGTGTCATTCAAGGGGGATACAGTATGTGCCAGTGTGGGATGAACTGCTGCACAGCTCTACTTGATTTGCCAAAGAACACTTGCACTTCCAGGGCATTTGCTGACCTCAGTGTCTTTTTAGGCAGAGTCCAGATAATGGATCTTTCAACCTAAAAAAAACACAGCAAATAAACTACTGGACAATATCAAGATGATGATACTCCATGTTGGGAGTCCAAATGGCTTTAATGTCTGCATTTGTGGAACATTCATATGTGCATTATTACTGAAACTTGATTTAAAAATGCAGATGCATCCAGTCTATACTAGGCTTTTGCACCTATTACATGTCTAGACCCAATGGGAAATAGGGTTGCATGTTCATAATTGTTAAAGGCCATATTACCTTGAGGCAGATTTTTACAGACCCAAAAGCTGAACCTATTCAGATTGAACTTACTCTGAATAGAAGCAATAAATAGACTATAGTGTATTACAGGGACTCTTCAATGAACCACAGAGAACCAATAAACAGATTGTAGTGTATTACAGGACCCCTTCAATGAGCCCCAGAGAACCAACAAACAGACTATAGTGTATTCCAGGACCCCTTCAATGAACCACGGAGAACCAACAAACAGACTATAGTGTATTACAGGACCCCTTCCATGAGCCCCAGAGAACCAGCAAACAGATTATAGTGTATTACAGGACTGCTTCAATGAACCACAGGGAACCAGCAAACAGATTATAGTGTATTGCAGGGCCCCTTTAATGAATAACAGAGACAATGTCCTTTTCTGAAATACATTGGGTGAATTTTGAGTGCACAAAAACTCCATCATCATCTGGTACTTCAACTATCAATAAGAAGGCAAACCTCTACCTCAGATGCAGACTATGCCAAAAGCCCCTTGATTTCATAAGTAAAAATTCCCTTGATCAAACAGTCAAAGACTCCACTAGATGAGAAAATGTTCTTGATGTGGTCCTTATAAATATAGCATCTATATACACTCTTCCACTGACATACCCTTTCCCACTGAAGTCTGACCACTTACAGATTAGTAACCTATCAAAATCCATAAACCTGGAGGTGCAAATATTACATTATTCAAAAACTTCAAATATTAAAACTTCCTACAATTCTATGATTAAACTTCAAAGTTCTAGTATAACTGTGACTCCCAAAATGTTGACACAGTTAGTAGTTATGCAAATAAATGATGTGCTCCCCTTGAAAAGTATATAAAGTCATCAGTCCATACCAGAGCAAAACAAAATGGGAAGGTTGATAGCAACCTAACTTTTGACCACCATGTTGCTTCTGTTGTACAGAAAGCTTTCTACATGGCCCACCTCATAAGTAAGGATATCTCATCCAGGAAAAAGGAGGTCATGACATCCCTGTATTCTGCCTTCATAAGACCAATTGTTGAGTACAATGCCCCATTCACCATGTACCTCACAAAGCACATGCAGCATCTGGAGAGACCACAGAGGTTAATCACCAGAAGAATCCTGGGCCTCAAACATCTACCATACACAGATAGACTAAAAGCCTTGCCCCTCTACTCAGTTTCATACAGACTCCGCAGAGGTGACCTCTGTCTGGCATATAAAGCAATATCAGACCCCACCTTGATGGGACTGCTGCATATCTGTAAGTCAAGCCCCACTCGAGTAACATGCATGCATGACCTCAACCTGGTCTGTGACATCAATAGGACTTGTTGGCGGGATATATTTGTGTCCCAGAGACTCTCCCATCTGTTCAACAGACTCCCTTTCCATGTTAAGCATACTACCTCATTATCCCTTTTCAAGTGCAACCTGGATAACTGGATGGGAAACAGAAAATACAGCCCTGGGATTCCATCTGTGTCCCTGCTGGACAGGGGCTTTGGGTGTTGATTTGTCTAAACATCAGCTAAACTCTTGGCTAGGCTTATAAGGGCCTCATGGCCAATAGTTTAGTAACTTCCTATTTTCCTATGATCCTATGAAAACCACCTTGAAGGTTTACAAGTATAAATAAACATTACAATAAAAGAGAAAAAAAGCTCATTAAGATATACAGCAAAGCTAAAGATCCATAAATTAAGGTGAATATCCAAAGGTTATCAAATTTGCTCAAAAATACCATTGGGAAAACAAAGGCTCCCCATGAAATTTGGCTAGCATTGGAAGCTAAGTATAACTAAAAATCCTTCTTTACTTGCATCAGGAAGTTAAGAATAACACCCAACATGGCTCTTAATGTATTCATAATGGTACTACTTACTCTGATCCAGTGGATATCGCAAATATATTAACAAACAAATTTAGTGCAAGCTTCATCCCAGAGACATCTATATAAAACACACATATACTTAAAGCTTACAAAATGCCTATCAAGATAAAAGAACACTAGAAAAAGCAACTGAAAGTCCATCTTTTATTCCCAGCAAGACTGAAAGTTTTTCTACCAAATGGAATAAAAATCTTTGAAACAGTAGATTCAGCAATAAAATACCTTACCAACAGCAACATCCTAACACATGAAGAATCTATGGACTGGACAATAAGTACACCAAAGAGAAATGCTGAAGTAAATAATTGGAAAACTGTTGAGCAAAAGAAAAAAAACTAAAGGACAAATAATCTTACATATGTTATATTCTGTAAAAATCTAAATAATAATACTAACAACAAAAGAAAAGTTCTTACTGTCTTCAAGTTACACCAAAACAGGTACTGTTTTCAATTATATTTTAAATGTCAAAATTAGCATAAATGCAAATACATTTATCTCAAATCACATCAATATACTAAGCATAATTTAAACATTACTCTATTTTTCATTATTATCCATCTATTATTTTCATATTCTTAATCAGAGTAATCAATGCATAATAATGTTCCCAAATAGTTTATTTATTTATTTATTTATTTATTTTCTCTCTTTGTGTTTTGTTGTTTTTATTTGTTCTCTTCTTTTTATAAAATCTTCATTAACTTATAATATTTTAATCAGTATATGGTTATATTGCTTAATAGGTATAGTAATGGCTGCTATATAACTTATTATCAGTTACATCCCTGACAGCATTATTTTTATAAGTTAAAAGTGTCCCTGTTTGGATAAATGCCAATGCTGGGCAGAAATGTGTTGCTTTTGAAATGAAGTATTTCAGTTAGGATGTATCATAAGACTACTTTAAATAATCTTAAAAGATGTTCTGCCTTTGACCCATATGCACATACTGATATAGTCCAGTGAAAAAATATGTTTTAAGTGATATTTTGAGGCTATAAGTCAGGTGTGTTGTGGCTCCAGACATCCGGAGTTGAAAGATGCTTGTGACTAGCTTAGATATCCTGTTGTCTTTTCTTTTGTAGAGAAATAAGGCATAGCATGTTTAAAATGCAAAGTTTGACAGTTGTGAACACTACTCCACAAACTAGAGTGCTCGCGTGCACACTACATGAGTTTGTCACCAAGTAAGAGAAGGGAAAAGAAAAAAGAAAAAACACATACCTTTTCCCGCTTGGTTCTCGAGACAATTTAACAGCCACAAACATCACTAGAAACTTGAGTTACTTATTGCTTGTTGCATTTACTTGTGTACGCCATCCTCTGACTCTTTCTAATTGACGTCTAGTCAGAAAATAAGCTAGGTTCACATTTAAAGATACAGAAACCTAAATTCCTTCTAAGGAAACATAAATAATATAAAAGGTTCATATAAATATACACAGATATATATTTTTGAAGCACTTTCAGTTTATGGCTACTGATGTCTTCTAGCACCTTGATAGATAAGGACATATATCTGCTTGTCTTTCTATCAGTTTAGATTTCCAGACATTTTAGCTATCCCTTACTATGTTTTATACAGCAGAGTTTAAAGAGCAGAAATTAATCATCAGCAAATAGAATCACTGCTGTTTTACAAATTCTCTAAAGAAACTAGTAAATGTCAAGCAACTGACAGGTTTGTTTTGGGGAGGGTTGCCATTTCCCACGCTGGTGCTCCTGCAGAATACTACTGATGTCCTGCTGCCAAGGTATGCCCTCGGGTGGGCAGGTGGGATGCAACAAGAAGGTCGGGTGTGCATTTGGCAAATCAGACATTTAGATGGCGGTATGGTATACTAGATGGAGAAAGTGGAAGCAATGATTGTATAGGCAACTATAATGAGTAACATAACAACAGTGGATTTGACCCGGTGTGTCAATTATACAATGTTTATATCCCATGTGGCTTTGGGCTTTGTCGAAGCATCTGTGTTCTACACACATATTGTGTTGGATCTGATTTGAGTGGAAGGGGGAGAGGCTTAGCCCACACCCTAATTTGTTACTGGGTTGCCATGCATTATGGGCATGCATTGTGGCAGGTACTCAATGGGCTATCCATCCTTAGATGGCTCATGCTGTTCCTGTTTGCTCATCTGAATGGTGACTGCAGCTGTGCTCTTCTTGTTATGTTGCCTGGCTGTGGCTTCACCCTTCTTATAATATTGCCTGGCTTTTTACATTATCAAGAATGACACAATACTAGTGTATGCAGGTATATCATGTTACTGTTAGTGTGGACAAGGATGCTTGACAATGCAAATGTGATTATTGGACCTTTCTGCAAATGGGTGTGTTGTCTGGCAGTTGAGAGCCTGGTTGTTCCTGATCAGTGGTCCTGTATTTTCGTGTTCCAATATGACTGCATGAAAGGATGCCAGTATTGGTCTGCAAGTTTGGTGGGCAGTAGATTCGTTGGGGATTGATTCGAGGAGACACTTGTATTATGGCTGGGGCACTTGACATTTGATAAATGTATCCTCTCAATGATGCGTTCTGTCTGGTCATTGGCTGTAAAACAGCTTTTCTGAGAAATATTGTTGTGGTGCCAGTTAATGATTTGGATTAAATGTTTCTATATACAGTCGTGAAGCAATTGCCAGGATAAAATGGTACTCTTGCAGTGCATGGATCATCGTGGCTGTCCTCTGATGTTGGAGGAAAAACAAGCTTCTTGGACACCTTTTTGATGTGGTAAAGGTGTTACCCCATGGTTTGAATACATTTTGTCTATTTGCTGCAAAATGGGTTGGGAATTTTGGCCTGTAACATTTTCATACATGGTGGTTTGAATCTTGGCAGCTTCCATTGTTTTGATCTGTTCTCCAGTATACTTTTGTTCAGTTGTGGGATTGAATTACTGGTGTTGAGTAGGTCAGGAATGTATCTCCAGCACTTGTTATCAGCAGATAGACTCACTGGTTGAGTGTCAGTCTAAGCTGTGGGAGTTGATGTGTGATATACATAGATGTTTGCTTTGAGGGTGTGGTCAAGTGCGCTGCAGTTTTACCTCTGTACTTTGTCAGTTTTGATTGTGCAGGGTCCCTCTGAGGGTTGATGGAAGTGTTGGCAACAAGACACTCAATCAGGTAATAACATTATGAGTGGTCTCTTGGATAAGGGAGATGTCTAAATTGTGATCTTGTTGTCTCCAGCCATGAGAATTGTCTTTGAAAAGCTGAAAAATGCAATCAGAGGAACATATTTATCTACTAAAGAAATATTAATATACTTGTACATTGTATTGCATTTCAGTTTATGTTAAACATGAAATATGATGTGGTTTCAGAACTATTCATGTTTTTATTCCAATATGACTTTGCAAATATTAATTTAAACACTGGTTTCAGACTTGAGTAGTCTAAAACAATTGCACAACAATGGTACTGTATTATACAGTAATGTCAGTAAATAGTTTTCAACAGATGTATGAAATATACAGTTATAGATTTTAACATGATGTTTATTAATACCCTAAATTATTTTGAAATGATACTACCTTAATCTAAATATTTGTACCTTTTTGAAACCTGCTTAGAAATAAGTATTATTGAATTACAATAAGATGAGTAAAGAATATATGTATATATTTTAGCTGATTAGATTATCTTAATATATTATTCAATTATCTTTATTTAAAACTAAGAGGATAAGAGAAACTGATCCAAATATTATTTGTGAGGGTAGAAAGTTTGTTTGGTTAGATTCACTAACCAAACAAAGAGGTATATTACCTCATAGCGATAGGGAATGTTTTTAAGGTTAAGAATTACAAGTTTGGAAGTTCTTTGTTTTGTTTTTTTTTTATTCTATCACTTTGGTCTCACTCAGAAACATGCAAAAATCATACAAGAAAAACTTTTTGAATTCTGTATCCAAGATGGAACTAAGAATAAACAATATTTACATAAACTCACACATAAAACAAACTCAGAACTAGGAAATGAAATGTTTATCCATAAATGTTAATGGTCTAAATAATAGTAATAAAAGGAGAAGCCTATTCAAGTACATAAACTTACATAAACCACAAATAGTCTTTTTACAAGAGACACACTTATTAGATAGAGATATAAACAACTTAAATATTAATAATTACACAGTACTAATAAACTCTCAATACAAAACAAAAAAGAGGAATATCTATACTACTTCGCAACTCAACTATAACACCTAAAATAATTACTACTCATCAAGATACATCAGGTATGTTTTGTCTAGTTTCAATAGAGTTAAATAAGAGAATCTATACGTTAGTAAATCTATATTGGATCCCAGGACTAGGATTAAAAACAGTTAAACAGCATTTTGAAGAGATAATTCATTTAACTAAGGGTAGCCTGATATTGGCAGGAGACTTCAACTGTATAATGAATGAAAAAGATACAGATTCTAAATCCAAAAGAAGAAAACAACCTATCTCTAAAGCACTATCAACATTTATAGATACATTGTATTTAAAAGATATAAATGAATTTGCAGAACCAGACTCACTAATCTTCACATTTTATTCTTATAGATATAAAACTAACTCTAGAATTGATAGAATATATGTTGCCAATGACCTAATAACAAAAATTGACAAAGTCAAAATCATAAATTGTCCTTTATCTGATCATAATGCCATAGTCTTTGAGATAGAGCTTACACCATTTTATTCAAATCCCATTACTAGAATGCCTTCCTATATCACAAAATTGAGAGATTTCAAAGAATTTTATGAAGAAACAATCAAAAACTTTCTAGAAATAAATTACACAGAAGATATTTCATAAATATATGTCTGGGATTCATAAAAAGCAGTTACATATGGGAAGATATTATCCTGGTACATAAATAAAAGGAAGTTATGGAATAAAGATATGCCAGACTTACAAAACAAAGCAGATAAATTGAAACTGGAAATACAAAAGGGTAATGCTACTCAAGTTCAAGAAATAAGAAGTATACAGAATTGCTACACCATAAGATTATGATTAACTTAGAAAAGATAAAAATAAACTCATACTCTACTAATTCAGCACACCTGAGATATTTAACTAATAGAACAAAAAAAATAATTAAATCTAAGCAAATAAAAGAAATATTTATTCCCAATACTAACAAAAGAGTTACAGAACTAAATGATATTTTAGAAGCATTCAGACTCCAATTTAACATTGATAATTCCATAAATACTCAAGATACACCTACTAAGGATATAAAAAAATACTTAGAAAACAATATTCATATTAAATTAACAGAAGAACAAATAGACATTATAAACAAACCAATCAATATGATAGAATTAAAATCACAAATTAAAAAGCTCAAGACAAATAAAGCACCTGGCCCAGACAATATGCTACCAGAAATGTATAAATTAATACCCAATCAAGCCATATCTTTATTATTAAAAGTATATGATATAGCCAATAAAGATTTGAATATACCACCTTCTTGGAAATATTCATTGATATCCCCAATTATCAAACCAGATAAAGATGAGAAACAGTGTTCCTCATATAGGCCAATATCATTACTCAATATAGACTACAAGATGTTTATGGCTATATACGCAGATAGGATCAAACACTTTCTTCCTTTCTTAATTCACAAAGATCAAACAGGTTTTATTAAAGGAAGAAATACTTCAGATAATATTAAAAGAATACTAACATTAATAGATTATAGCAAACATAAAGTCCTAAATTTAAATGTAATCTCATTAGATATTAATAAAGCTTTTGATTCGGTTAACTGGAACTTTCTTTCACTAGTTTTAAAAGAATATAACTTTCCTTCTAATTTTAATAATCTTATCCAAATACTATATGAAAAATCTACTGCATATGTTAAACTGGGATCATACAGATCAGGCCCTATAACAATCAAAAAGGGAACTAAACAAGGTTGCCCTTTATCACCATTGTTATTTGCATTACTCATAGAACCCTTTGCAAATCAAATCAGATCAAACAATAACATAAAGGGCATTTGTATTAATAAAATGTTAAACCTTAAACTCCAACTCTTTGCTGATGACATACTATTAACTCTCTCAGATGCAAATGAGTCTTTGAATGCTCTATTTAACTCCATGAATACATTTCAAAATATTTCAGGGTTAAAATTTAATGAAAACAAAACTAAAATTATGCCCTGTAATTGTAAAAAAAAAATAATATAAACAAAAGATTTTCCAAATATATAGTAACAGAAAGTAAATTATTATATCTGGGAATAAATCTACTCAATGAATTAACAGATTCTCTAATATTTAACTATAATAAAATACTAGACAAAATAGAACAAACAATTGGTTACTGGAATAAATATATCTTTTCAACAGCAGACAGATTATATCTTATTAAAATAATTATATTTCCCAAAATATTATACTTAATACAAAATTTTTCATTGCCACCTCCCAAATATATTATTCAAAGATACAATAAACTAATTTTAAATTTTCTATGGTTTCCAAATAAACCCCATATAGCCTTAAATAAACATTTGCCAGATTGGGAAGATGGTGGAATTAATTTACCGGATATTGATTTATATATTACCTCATCTGTTATTAAAAACATAACACTATGGTTAAATAATTCATACACACCTATATGGAAACAAGCCCATGAGCAGATTTACATAGAAATCAATTATAATCACATACAAGACAACTTAACAGTAATACCATCACCCCTTATATGGATGTTAAAAGATTATTTTTTAAGGAAAAGGAATAATATTAATAAATTGCCATCAAACTATGTAAGCTCTACACTTTCAGTGTTCAGAACATATATAAACAAAATACCAAATATTAATTATTGGATTTTTCTTATTTTCCCTATAGCTTTTACACCAAATATTCTAGATACATTCCAAATATCTAAAATAAATATACTTAAAGAAGAAACATTACTCTTTTGGCATCAACTTATAGAGAAAGGGAAAATTCTAACAAAGGAACAGATAATTTATAATTATAATATAAATAAAGACAATTGGCTGTTTTACAAAATCTAAGGCATTTTCTTATAAATAAAATAGAACAAATGCAACCTTCAGTTAGACATGAAGCTCCAAAACTCATTGAATACCTTATTCTTATCACAAAACAGCCTTATCAGGGTACAGGTTATTTGTCTAATATCTATAAAATTGTTAAAAAACAAAAACTATCATGAAAAATCATACTGGGATTATTATACTTTAATAAACAACCATCCTCCAGTTGAAGAAGAAAAAGTAATATTCTAAAATCTTCCAAATTTTCTACATTATCAAAATACTGGCAATTATTCACTTGGAGATATCTACACAGAAGTTTCTATACACCACATAGGTTAGCCAAAATGTATTCTATTGAAGATCAATGTTGGAGATGCCATACCAAGATAAAAGTAGATTGGCAGCATGTATTTTATGAATGTATATGTCTCAATATGTACTGGAAATCCATTAATTATTTTTTTCAGACTGTTTATAATGATAATTTTCAATTAACAAAGTCTTTAATTTTATTCAACTCTCCTATTCCAAACTGTGTACCAAAAAAGACACTAAAATCCTATGGTCACTATTGGCAATTTCACATAAAATCATAACTATACACTGGAAAAATGAGGCTTCGCCTACGTTCAAGGAATTTGAGACTTTAACAACAACAGTTGCTCACATGGAAATATTAACAGTGAAGAACAGAACTAAAAGATCTACTTCTTACTATTACTCTTGGATGAAAGTACTGGAAAT
The DNA here is from genome assembly GCF_019279795.1 of Protopterus annectens. NCBI lineage: Eukaryota > Metazoa > Chordata > Ceratodontiformes > Protopteridae > Protopterus > Protopterus annectens. Next base: position 278,070,044 of record NC_056729.1, on the reverse strand, counting down.
ACTCGAAAAGATCAAAGAAGATATATCATCTTATGTTTCTAACTTTATATAATATAGAATTTCAATGTTATTTGCATAGACACCAATGTAAATAGTTATATAATGGTTTGAAGTTAGTAATGTTTTAGAATTGTAAATATGTTATTTATCTTTATTTCATGTAATGTTTAAGACATCTTATTTGAAATAATAAAAAAAATATTTAGTGAAAAAAAAAGATAAAAGAACACTTGAAACTGCTTTCTAAAACAAACAATGCATCCCCTATTGGACAAGATAACATACCAGGCTGCCTGATGAATGTCACTAAGCATGCACTGGTGGGCCTCCCCCTAGAGCTATTCAACCTGAGCTTATCCACCAGCTTTGTCCCAGAAGTATAGTACACAGCAGTTGCAGTGCCACTTCACAAGAGCTGCTCCACCATGGATGCCAGGAATTACAGACCCTTTAATCTGACAAGCCACATTTGCAAGGCCATGAAACAGGTAATAAATGACCTGATAAACTATGATATAAAAAAAGCAATTGTAATGCTTGACCTGTAGCAGTTTGATTTTGTTAAGGATGCATCCTGTCTAATGAAGCCAATATTTTTGAGAAGGTTGCACTGCCCATATAACATACCTTAACTTTGTCAAAACATTTGATACCATACTACATGACAGCATTATTAACAAGCTGCATGCACTCCAAATTGACCCCTATGTACTTTGATGGATAACAAACTGAGTGAGGGACAGAACACACATTGCTAGAATTGCAAGTATGTCCTCAAAGAGGACAAAAGTATCCATTGGGTTCACAAAGGGATTTGTGCTAGGATCTCTGCTATTTGGCATTAACTTCTGTGTTCTCCAAATACAAAACAGGAACTCTGGTTAACCACCTTTGCAGATTAATGCAAAGTGGGTGTTACACCCATATTCGCTTATGATATATAGAACTAGAATGTGAACTTACACGTGGAAATTACTGATGGTTGAAAAATGTGTTAAATCTAAAAACTAAAAAATGAAGTATTGTTGTATGTGATAAATAAACCCATCAGCTAGCTAATAGTATAGAAAATACCTCACTCCAAAATGTAGATGTGATGAGAGTCCTTGGAACATAGGTAGATAATGCCCTCTCTGATGAGCATGTTGACACAGTTGTCAGGAAATCCTTCTGTCTGGCACAGCTGTTCAAAAAGGGTGTTTAACCTAGATTAAAATAATTCCTCTCCCTCTATATTCTGCACTAATCAGGCCTGTCACTAAATGTAAAGCTCCCTTTGAGGTGCATCTTTCTAGACACATAAAACAGCTGGAGAGATTCCAAAGGTTACTGACAAAAAGAGTTAAGGGGTCTGAAAGACCTGAGGTACCAAGATAGGGTAGAGGCTTTGTCCCTCTATTTCCTGTCTTATGGACTACTTTAGGTTGATTGACACCTTGAGATCTCGGTCAATACATGTCCAGCAGTCCATGAGCTCTTATTTCTCCATAAATCAAGCAGTCCAGTGAACACTAAGACCAGAGATCTGAACATTCTTCAGCAAAGAAATCACAGTGGAGAACATACCACAATAAACTATGCATGCAGCATAGTTTGATCTTTTACATCCGCCTGAGCTGCTGCCAAGTTAAGCAGATGGGACATCAATTTAACATCACAACTGAAGGATGACAACCTCAGTAGTGTTTACAGTGTTCATAGATTACACACTGCACTGTGTTTACAGTGTTCATAGATTACACACTGCACTGTGTTTACAGAGTTCATAGATTACACACTGCACTGCAATGACTACACCTTCTCTGGAATGAACTTCCACTCCAGGTCAAGCAATGTGACACACTATCTTTTTTTCAGAAAGAAATAGACTATTGTGTGGGTATTCATAAATTCATTCATGGTATGACTGACCTATTGCTCTTTGAAAAAGGGGGTAAGATTTAAGTAGTGGTATTGGTAAGATGTAAATGTGCACATGACCCGTTTACCTCATGGATTCTATGATTCTATAATTCTTTGTTTCTAATGCTGCTGCTGCCTTGCAGTGACACTGACATTCAGCAAATGCCATTTTAAGGACCTTTTTTGTCAAACTGCACTGCCAATCACAGTAGCAACAATGTTAGCATCATACTACCCAGACTTTCTACAGAGTGTTTCAGTGAATGTTATATGGAACAATAAAACTGCACCCCTACTGATGTGAATTGGCAGTATTTGCATATCATATCATGCCTGTCTGCTACTACCAATTTATTTCCTGTGCAAATACATTGTTGGGCCTTGGGGGTTGAAGAAGTAAGTGGTACCATTAAATAAGTGGTGCCAAATGAAATTAACAATATTAAATTATACTTTCATGGATGTGGCTACAAAATGATCATTATGTAATCTATGAACAGTATGAACACTCTTGAGTAATTCATTGTTCAGATGTGATCTTAAACTGTGGTCCCATCTGCTTATGTTGGAGGTAGCCCAGGTGGATGTAAAAGATCCTACTGCACCTATTGAAAAGAGTAGTGGTCCTTTATTTAAAATCTATTTATATTATAATAAAGATAAATACATTATGAGTATTTACATGACTATTTACACATAAATAGTTTTGTTACATATCAATGCTTTTGTTGATTGTCTGACTCTCACTTCAGTTTCCACAACCAAAATCTTATTTTTTCTACCATTGTCACCAAATCCCATCCCATTTTCCCTTGAACAATATTTCTTTCAATCTCTGGTTCCATATAAGCCATACTAAATTACATTTTCATTTGTTTCCTTTACATATTCTTCATTTTTATGTTTATAATACCCATATTCAATATTATCTATATGAACATTCTCTACTTTTCTTATTTCTTCAGAATAATTGGATGGTGCAGCGGTAGCACTGTCACCTCATAGCAAGAAGTTATCCAGTTCAATTCTCAGCTGGGGTGCCTTCTGTGTAGAGTCTGTATGTTCTCCCTCCATTCGTGTGGGTTTCCTCCGGGTGCTCTGGTTTCCTCCCATGTTACAAAAACCTACATCTGGAGCATTTCTCCCCAAGCCTCTGCTAAAAATTGGCTTTGTTCCTAGTCGGACTTTCCCAGTTAACAAATGATAAATAAATAAAATTAATTTATCCCATAATTTACCTATTCTCTTACATTTCAAAAAAACTTGTTCAACAGTTTCAGCTTCTTTATAAAAATGGCATACTCTTTCTTGCTTCTTTTTCATATAATTTCTTTATCATCAGTCTCCATAGAAAGTCTTGACATTCAAACTTTTTATTGCATCTTTTCATTCTTCCCTCTATAACCTTATTCTACTTCCAAATCTTTCGATGGATAGATATTATAATATTTACACAACAGTTTATACCATAACTTTCTCTCTCTTTCTATTGGATCAAAATTAATTTTCCATAATAATATTTTTCTTAATATATCATTTTTTTCATCCCCTGATTCTTTTGAATCATTGCAATAATTGCCATTCTGCTTTAGATATTTCCATTAATGTGTTAGTAATTAATCCCTTATAATTTTCTTTCATGCATTTAGTTATCTTATACAAATTTAAAGATGACAGAAATACTACAGGATTATCAACCCTAGTCTTCCTTCCTCTTTAGAAATATACATTATACCCCTTCTAACTGGGTTCAAGCAAGATACCAATATAAAAGAGAATATAATATTATATATCTCTTTTTCATATTCCAGAGATAGACTGAATACTCCTGCTAAGTAAGTCATTCTCACTAATAATATTGAATTTATTAAATACACTTTCTTTGTATAAGATAACGTCTACATTTTCCAAAAGTTACATGTATGTTTCATTTTTTTCTATTATTCCTTTATATCTGATTTACCAAACTGTACACCCAAAGCTGAAATAGTCTTATTACTAAATATAATATATCCTATTATACCAGTATATCCTAAACCTTTATTATTTTCTTTATTCAATTGTAAACTTACTTTTCCCAGATATTCATTCACATGGGTTAAACTTCTCTTCATTCCATGTGTATTATTTGCAACTATTATAGTATCATCAGCATAAGATAACATGCCAAGAAACTTAATTATTTCCTTTATAACATAACCTAACTCTTTCATTTTTTTGCCTATTCATAAGACTTAATGTGACAATTATTACTAAAGTATACATTATACAACTTAATGAGGATCATTGCCTTATTCCCCTTTCTACTTTAATCCACTCACTTAACCATCCATTCACCGAAATTTACATTTTATATTGTTCATAAGCTGTCACACATACATTTTTTTATCTTATTACTTAATTTTTAAGATGTTACTGTATTCCATAAAGTGTCATGTTGTATGGTGTTCAATACATTACTTATATCACTTATCATAATTTTAACATTTTCATTTCTATTTAAACCATCAAAATTTAAAACATCCTCTACTATTTCTCTAATTATTAATAACAGTTCTTGTCTAATTTTCCATTACTACTATATTTTATATCATCTATAATATAATGTATTATTTTCATAAAAAAAATATAACCTGTATTATTCAGGACTATTGGTCTCTAGTAATGTATATCATTTTTATCTCCTTTTTTCCATATAAATTTACATCATTTTTCTATTCAGATTCTTCATTTAAGCATTCATTAAGTACTTGAAGAAAATATTTGTTCCTTTCTATTACCATATGTCTATACATAAAATATTCTATTCCATCAGATCCTGCTGCTGAATTTTTATTAACCATAGATAGTGTCTTGTCTAATTATTCTAAACTTATTTCCTTATCTAAATCTCTGTTGTCTTGCTCTGTCAAGTTTTGTAACATTCTCCTTTTCTATTTCCATATTTTTAATAAACATCTTTACATATTCCCTTACTATTGTCATAATCTATTTTTGTTTAGTCCATATTAAACCTTCTTCATCTTTCATTTCTCTCATACTATTTTCTTCTTTTATAATCTATTTTAGATAGGGAGCTACCTCTTCTTTTTTACCTTGTTTGTATGTCAAATGTTTTATTTATTTATGTATTTATTTAACTCATAGAATTCCTCCCATCTAATAAAATACTCTATTATTCATTTAAAAAATGTTAAATGTTTCTTCAATTAAATTCATATACCTTCTCGTCATTAGTCTACTACTGTCTATTTGTCAATATAACATTTTCTTACATTTTTCTGTAAATGCTAGTTAGTATTCTGACTAATCTATGTGAAGTCCTCTCATAGGTTCATAGGTTCATAGGTTCATATTAGGCTATCTGCCCATGTTATGAATCGTCCCTCCAGCATGTTCTATTTATTTCTGTGCTGAGGTTACATCCCAAAGGGGCAGGGCATGGGGCATGATGAGTCTAGATGTGAGAGATTTCCAGATGAGGTGGACTATGTATGGTGGTTTTCTGAGAGAGGTGGTTTAGAAGGACTTTTCAACCACTTTGGTCATGTGAGGTCCCCAGGGAGACATTTACATTCTCTCCCCTTTAATGTTCTAATTACTATGTGGTAATTTGTATATACAGGTAATTTTGTGGCAATTATTTTTATACTATTTTTTCAAATTTAGGCCATTGACTTTGGTTATTTTTTATGGTGCATTATTATCCATCTCCTGAAGGATGTTTGTCAGTTTGTGTTGTCTCAGAGGAGGAGTCAATTTTGGGCAGTTTGCAGTCATCCTGGAACTTGGTGCAGTCCTCCCACATTGGGCCCTACCTCCTCCCAAAGTATACCGAACAACAGAAGTCCCAGAACACTGGAACGGTGAGACACGACCAGAACCAGTGGGACACTCTTGTGACCAGTTGACCATCTGGGCTCTCTGTGGGTGACTCTGTGGGTTCTGTCTTGTCTATGCCTCAGTTTATAGGGGTTTATTATTATTAGCTTTTTATATAGGTGATGCCCGCAGTGGTTATAGTGTCAGGTGCCTTGGCGATGTCAAATGCCTTTGTAGGCTGTGGTTCACATCTGGTTCCTTGATGACCTTGATGATATTTTGATGACTTCTAAGTTCAAATCTGCGACTAGCCTTCTTGCGCAATTGCATTGTAGACTAGTGTCAAAGTGGTCCCCTCTTGTTTATGAGTTCCATGATGATTATCTCCCTCAGATTGCAGACCAGGCTCTCCAGGCTGCCTTATGGGCGAGTTAGTCAGGTCGCGAGAGGGAGCCACCTTTGTGGGGACCACTGTTGAGTGTCGCCGCCATTGTTGGGCATATCCTGTAGTGTGGCTGTCTGTAGTGACAGTTTGGATCTGAGGAGGGATTTCTTGGGATTAGTTCTTCTTTGAGTTCTGGGACACCATCCTGATGAGGGATGAATGTTTACATGTTTTTGTTTCTTGAGGGGACCCGAGCATCTTTCTCATGAGATGTTTGGGCTCGTAGATACTTTTTTCTCTTTTTGGGGATGGTGGGGTTGTTTGCACCTGACCTGTCTGCCAGGATTGGCCCAGATGTGTGTTTACATGTTTTTTTTTGTTGTTTGAACAACTCTCAGAACAAGTCTGGGAGTTGCATCTCAGGTTCAAAAATAAACCGAAAACACTTAATTTTGTCTGGAGTGTCCTTGAAGCATGGTTACTTCTGGATTTCTTGAGGGGATTTATTTTGATGAGGTGAATACTATGTAGTATCCCTCAGACTTAGATGCCATTTTTTTAGGGATTTGTGGATTGCTCCTTCTTCTCCTCCCTTTATGTTTATACTTTCTGGTACTGGACCTAAGTTGCTACCTGGATTTGGTGCCTTTGTTGGATGATTAATGTTCTTTCCAAAGGATCCATGGACATATCTTTTTCCCGTAGATGCGTGAATGTTCTGTCTTTTGAGGTTTTACCAGTTTCTTCCAGGTTAGACCTTTAAGGATTCCGCCGGTTTGGGCTGGTGGAATGTTATGGCTCGAGGAAGTTTCAATTTGCTTTATTGGTGAGGGGTGGTGCTGTGTGGGGTAGGGATATGATATCTATGTAAATAAATTTGCAGAGAGGGATATACTTCTGGTAGGATATAATAGAGTCCAGATGTTGCAATGATCAGGGGTTCGTAGATTTCCTCTTGGGTGTGTTTCCCCTTTGAGGAGTTTTATGTTGTTCAGATATAATATTTTCTTTTATAGCTAAGCACTTTGGGCTGATGCCTAATGCTCCCAGTCTATGTTTGGGTGTTTGGGTAGACCCAATAATGGTGTGGGAGAGAGAATCCTGTTCTTTGATGTTCTGTGGTGTTTGAAGAAAGCAGGGGGACTCCTGACTTTGGCAGTGGTGGTTGAGGGAGGTGTCTGTAGGTAAAGTTCTTCCCCACTGTCAGTTGCACCATGGATGGTCTCCGCCACTGGTGTGATACTGGATTTGTGGTGGGTTGTGTGTGACTTGGAATTGTGTTGTGTGAGGTTTTTTGAGGTTCCTGACTGACCTCAGCCTCCAGTTTTTACATATAGTCAGCAATCTCTCACATATATTTGAACCTGTTTGGAGGAGGAGAGGGTTGTCCGTGTACATGAGAGGAGTTGTAACATTGCCTCAAAATCAGATTCACCAGCTGGGACTGAGAGGGAGAGGAAACCATTGACTTGGACATGCTCATTTTGGACATGCTAGAGAAATAAATGATAAACTGATTTAAAAGGGAGGATGAGGTAGGAGAGTAAGTAGTAGAGTAAGTAGGTAAGTTAGTTTTATTAGTATTACTTTTAAGATTATATATTTTTTGTTTGGACCAGTGAATGAAGAAGAATTTAATGTTTAATTTGAGAGATAGATAGTTCAGTTCTAAGAAAAAGAAGAGCAGAGACTTTGGAGCCATAATGAATAGTTTAAACCCAAAGGGCGCTTGTCGATGTTGCGCTTATATCAAAAAATGCAAAAACCGTGCAAAAGAGGATGTTAAGAGATCTTTTTAAGAAAGAGGGTTCACAAGTATCAACAAGTTAAGTTAGAATAGTGCAGTAACCCCCCCACACTTGAGTGCTAGGCCAGAGACAGATAAAATGCAAGTTTTAAGAAAAAAAAAACGATTTTAAAAGTAAGTGCAGGCAGGAAATTCAGTAATCAGCTCTAGGTTGTGTTCTAAATACAGTTACCAACACAGAAAGTTGTCCTAAATGTTATTTATCATAAATTCCTCTGTTTCACACCATTCAGTTTCATTTAATATTTTTATTCCAATTCTCATCTGTATGTGTGTGTGTGTGTATGTGTATGTGTGTGTGTGTGTGTGTGTGTGTGTGTGTGTGTGTGTGTGTGTGTGTGTGTGTGTGTATGTATATATATATATATATATATATATATATATATATGTGTGTGTGTGTGTGTGTGTGTGTGTGTGTACAGCTCAAACCCTTGAGGCAACTACTCAATACTGTAAAGCTAAAGACACCACCACAAAATTTAGTGCTTTCATTCTATTTTAATATCAGCACGGAACTTCATCAGAACTAGTTCTAGTTGTGGTGGTGTCTTTACCATTACAGTTTTGAGTGGTTGCCTCAAGGTGTTTGAGTTATTGCTTTTGTTTTCTTGGTTGCTGGTGATGAGTTTTTATATATATATATATATATATATATATATATATATATACACACCTCTTCTCCTTTTATTTATTTCCAAACAGCCAAATGATCAAGAAAAACCTGTTTCTATTATCCTTTCTTTAACAATATCAATAATTTTGGACATTTGTCAGTTTTCCAAGCATTTAATTTCCCACACCTAATTATGTCTAATAGTTTTACATCATTACTATTCTTTTTTTCTTTCTTATATTGCAGTTAAAATCTCCTGCCATTATTATATCCATGTTTATACTAAAATATTGTAAAATTTTTTAGAACATATTTTCTCTTTCTCTGCATGTGATGTAGGCATACACTGCAATAACTCTATATACTTGTTTCTTCCATCTTTTATCAATAATTGTAACTTTTCCCATTATAACCAATGTCGCGTCCAATATTTTAACTGGTACATTACACAAGTATTCCTATTCCTGATCAGGTATCCTTTCCAAAATTCCAAATAATCATGTTTTCCCATAACATCTCAGTCTGTAATCTTTCTTCTTCTGTTAAAAATCTTGTATCTTCTAGTATAATGATATCCACATCCGGATATTTATACCACTCTAAATACTTATTCTTCTTGGTAAATATTTGAAACTGTTTACATTTATAGCCACTATCCTATAGTTATACTGCTCTCTTTTTGGAAGTATTCAACAAAAGGAATCCACAAAAGGAATCCACTATTACATCTTTTTTTTCTTTTTCCTTTTACATTATGTGCAATACAGTTTCTTTTTCTCTATTAATCTTTTACCAATAGAATTCTTTCAGTTAACTAAATTCCAGTGTATATATTCTTCATCACTGATCTCAGATCCCTGTTCTATTTTACTTTCCTTATTAGATTTGTCATGCTTTATGCTTATTTGTTCTAGCACTTCTGTTCATTTCTTAAAATTAGGTTCATCAGTCTCAACAGTTAAACATTTTCTTGTAGCATTTCCTGTTCATTCTGCTTTTCCATAATTTTCCTGTCCTTCTCTTCATTACCTCTCTTACAATCTATCCACGTGTCCTGTTTCATTACATTTATAAAATTTCAAAACACATTATTTACATCATGCCCAATTTCCTCACAGTTATACCATTTTCTTTTTACACAATTACTAATTAAATGATCTGCTTTGCTACAGTGAAAATGAGTTTTAAGTTGTCCTCAATATCTTACTATTCCACTATTACCTTCAATAATTATAAGACTTGGAATATGTATGATCTCATCATTATCAATTTTCACAATGAGAGAACAATCCTGTCCCCAGTCCATAGACCTCTGTTATCATATAGGTTTGAAATTTCCAGTACATTTTTGCATATTGTATTTAAATACAATCTTAAAGTCTGTTTTTCAACTTTATTCCTAAACTGGATATGGATTTTCTTTTTAGTTTCTCTATTAAAAGCTTTTATAACATGATTGTTTCAAAGAAAGCAGTCTTTTCTTTTTTTCATATTCCCCCAAGAAGTTCTCCATAGCATGTGCAGTCTCAAAAATGATGTCATAAAAATTCTCTTTGTTGATATGAATAAACATTTTAACTTCATTAGCTTTTGTCCCCAAAATCAGTTTATCCCATATCTCATATCTATTGAGTGCCTTTTCTTCTTTACTATAACCTCTTACTGTAAAATCTTTCTTTTCTCTTACCTCAGTATGTTCTATTTCATCTGTCCCCCCCCCCTTTTTTTCCCCTTTACCTTATCTGTGTATGTGTTTTCTGTTACTGATGATACCTTCATTCCGTATTCTTTCCATCACCTCTGCCCGTGATATTTCTTTATCATTTTCTGGCTCGCTGTCTGCACAACGTTTTTTCAATAAATCATCCCACAACCCTCTAGACTGGGGGGGGTGGTTGTAATAATACATCCACTGTTAGGTTCTTCCTCCTCCCAAAACACCAACTGCTGAAATAGTTCTTCCTAATTCATGCCAGGATCAACTAACTTCTCCATCTGTATACCATTGTCTGCGTTCCCATCCACTTGATTGGAAGAATCGACTGTCTTTCCCTCTTTCTCCTTCACTGACAGTGTATCAAATAACTGTGGTGAAGGTATGGCTACCTACTCGGCTGAAACATCACCAGACTCTTTAGAAGGCTTGACTGCCTTCTCAGCTTCTTTAGGCATGCCTTCCAAAAGCTCTTCTTGGTTTAACATCTCAGAATCATCACAGCCATGTTGCTGTGTCTCCATCTCCTTTTCTTTCTATTTCTCCAAGATGCCACTGCACCTGGAATGGAAGCAATAAGTGTGAATGCCAAACAGGTTCCTCTCACTCACAAAACAAGTAGAAGAGGTTTCATGATGCCCAGGCCAAATTTCCCCTCATAGTATAAATACCATCTTGGGTATCCTGAAAAGAGAGCAGTAGCTTAATGGGACCAAGTTGATCATCAAATGATAAATAAAATAAAATAATGATCTGATGTAGTGCTAACATTATCACAATACAGTATACTCTGAGAGAACCCACAAACTCAGTGCAGCAGTATTTAAAATATGTATCAAACAGCAGGCAAGAAATTAAAGTGTTTTAACCTATACTCTCTAATGATATTTGTATTGTTATGGAGCTTTTCTCCCTGGGTCTCCACTGAAAATGGGCTCCTGGCCCAGTTGGACACTACCCAGTTAACAAATGTAATAAATAAATAAATAAATAAATAAAAATAAATATTATTTATGAGAAGGAGAACATACCACATAATAAGCTACCTATACAGCTTAGGTTCTACTACTCATTCGTTTATGATCACACAAATGTCTTTAGGAGTCTGCTAACTACAAGACTCAAGGGAACAGTTTCCTTTCCTGACAAGTTACCTCATCATATGTCACAAATTAACTTCTGTAAGGCTCAAATGTATAAACAATATATTATTTTCTCAGTTGAAAAATTCCATTCAATATTAAAATAATATTCAATAACCAGATGGACTTGATCATATAACTTTCCATTTTGATCTATAATCAAAAGAGCATTACTCTAGCTCCAACACCCTAGCCCAAAGGTTCCTAGAATTTATAAACTCAAATGCTATGGAACAACTTGTTACCAATCCCACAAGAGGGGAAAACATACTGGACCTGATCATCACCAACATGGGGGCTTTATGCTCCAGACCAGAAGTGTATCCCTCACTAGTAAGATCAGACCATAAACTAATCTCACTGGATATTCACATCCCGACCCCACCCCCTGCCCAGAAAACTACAATGAAAAACTTCTCTAAAGCAAATTTCACACTCCTCAAAACCGAGGTGGAATCCTTCAAAGCCCCCAGGCCTGTGGAAAATATGACCCAGACCGCAGAATCCTTTATAAACACATTCTATGAACACCTTCAGGAATGCATGGATCATGCAATCCCAAATAAAACCAAGACCCAATCCTCCAAAGGCAGGCGTCCTGTCTGGTGGACCCCAGCCATAAACAAACTATACAATAGAAGGAGGAAGCTACTACATGATAGAGCAAAATCCCAAAAAGGGAAGGCATCTCTGATCAGTATTAGCAAAAAACTACGGGCACTCATAAAATCGTCTAAGGCCAGCTTCAGAGAAAAATTGCACAGGACACTAAGGATAATCACAAGGCTTTCTTTAGTTATGTTAGGAACCTGGGTGGGAATTCCCAGATATGCTCAGAATTAGTCCAAAATGACAAAAAATACACCAAACCCACAGACATTGCCAACATCCTAGCTGACAGGTTCAGCACAAACTCCCCCCCCCACCAAAAGGGCAAATATCTATCCCAGCAGAGTGCTACCCCCCTGACATCTCAGATGCTCAGGTAAGAGCCGCCCTCTCCAAAGCAAAAAACACAGCATCAGTGGGATCAGATGGTGTCCCAGGCTGCATTCTACATGAACTCCGAGAAGAGCTAAACCCAAACATAAAACTACTGTTCAATCTCAGCCTTACTACAGGATATGTACCCAAAGAATGGCGTACAGCAACAGTGGTCCCTCTCCACAAAGGTGGTGCCTCAATGGATCCTGGAAACTATCGCCCTATAAGCCTGACTAGCTTGGTCTGCAAAGCTATGGAAAGGATCATCATGGACCTCATAAATAAAGATATTGGGGACCTACAGACACTGGATCCTACCCAGTTCAGCTTTGTTAAGGGCAGATCCTGCCTCTTAAACCTGGTTGATTTCTTTGAAACAGTCACCAAGGCCATTGACAAGGGGAAGGTGGTCCACACAGCCTACCTGGACCTCGCAAAAGCCTTCAATACAATACCCCACTCGGGCATTATAGATAAGCTCACCAGCTTAAATATAAACCCCTATGTCACTAAATGGGTTGCAAACTGGCTCAAGGACAGAACTCACATGGTTAGAATTGCTGGAGCCATGTCAGACCCAAACCAGTTACAAGTGGCATCCCACAAAGCTCAGTCCTGGGACCTCTCTTGCTCAGTATATGTTTCTCAGAGGTACAGGCCAACACGGAAGGACTGTGGCTGACCAAGTTCGCAGATGACTGCAAACTAGGTGCCATAATCGACTCTCCAGCTGACACAAGCATCCTACAAAAGGGCCTCATAGAAACAGACAACTGGTGCCAGAGCCATGGCCTCAAGCTAAATGCCAAAAAGTGTATAGTCATCCCCTTTGGCAAAAACAAAGTGCCCACAAATTACCACATAGGTGGTAATCCAAGTACGGAAGAAGTAATTAGGGACCTGGGGACCCAAGTTGATAGCAATCTCTCATTTGAAAACCACGTGGCCAAAGTGGTTAGAAAAACATTTTATATATCCCACCTAATCATGAAGGGATTCACATCTAGATCAGAGGAGGTCATCGTGCCTCTTTACTCATCCCTCATCAGGCCCATAATTGAGTACAATGCCCCTTTTGGGATGTACCTTACCAGACACCTGCAGCAACTGGAAAGACCCCAAAAGTACCTCACCAAGAGGATCAAAGGGCTCAAACAGATGCCATATGCTGCCTGGTTAAAGAAACTCAAGCTCTACTCAGTGGCATACCGCCTGCTCAGAGACGATCTGCGCCTGACATATAAAGCCTCGTCCAACCCGGAATTAATGGACATGCTGCACCTCAGAAAATCCAAATCCCATCGAGCTACGCGCTCGAGAGACTTGAACCTCAGCACTGAAATAAATAGGACATGCTGGAGGGACAGATTCATAACCCAGAGGCTCCCTTCACTCTGGAAGAAAATCCCAGTCCAGGTTAGGCAGAGTCCCTCATTGACTCTCTTCAAGAGGAATCTTGATGAGTGGATGGGAGATTGTAGGTTTACCCCAGGTATCACTTCTGTGTCACTGTTAGACAGAGGCACAGTATACTAACCTCGAAAAAGGGCATAGCAAAATTCATTTTAAAATGGGTGGCGAAAGCCAACACACTCTGGCTAGGCTTGTAAATGCCATAGGGCAGATAGCCTAGTAGGAACCTATGAACCTATGAACCTGTGAACCTATGTTTGATAATCAACATAATGAATCCTAGTAGTATTTTTCCCCATGTTTTTTTCAGCTTTAATCCATATTAACCAAAAATGTTGCTATAGTTCTTTCTTTCTCTTCCTGTGTACCATGCATAAATGCATTCTCTAAACCAGTTAATTAAATATTGTGTCCTTTACACGCAGTATACAATACTACTAATTATATCTCCAAACAATACTAAATGTGTATTACATCTCTTTCTTACATCTCACAGTCTCTCAGTCAGTTTTCTCACAATATCAACAATCATTTTATTCTTTTTAATCTCTCCCTAAATACACTATGCAAAGTCTTTTCCTGCATGTAAATACATGTAAATGTTCTTTTGCTATCTTGAAAGAATCTGCCCACATTCCAAAAGGCTGCTTCAATTAACACTTGCTTCTTCAGCTGCATTTAAATATTATGTATAGATGTCTTTTTTCTCTTCAACATCAATATACCTTGATTGTATATAAAAAGAATTGTAAATTATGATGCAATTATTACAAAAATTGCAAAAGTATTTATTTAAAATGTTGTTGTACTCTGGTATTTCTGAAGCTTATGTCAGGCCTCTTAGAAGAGACTTTGCCTGACTGAATTATTCCAGGTAAACAAAGAAATACATAAATTCATAAAAAAATACATATAGATAGATAGATAGATAGATAGATAGATAGATGGATGGATAGATAGATGATAGATAGATAGATAGATAGATAGATAGATAGATAGATAGATAGATAGATAGATAGATAGATAGATAGATAGATAGATAGATAGATAGATGGATAATCATCATCATCATCATCCCTTTCTTCCCATTTTCTACACAGGGATGGGGTGTCATGGCAACTGTTTCCATCTCTTTCAATTTAATACCACTCTCCTACTTTCTTTGAACAGTCAAGATGACTTTTGTTGCAGGTTTCTATCACATAATCCACCCATCTGTTTGCTGGACACCCACATTTCCACTTGTTTTCTTCCTGTCTGCCTCAGTTCCTGTTTACCAGATTGTCTTCTGCTTTCCTGCATGTGGGTGTGGCCCACTGTAATCTGATCTCTTTGACCATCTGTGCAATTGGGCCTGCATGTGCTTCTCCTCTGATGTCCTCATAACTTCATCTGTCCCACAGTGTGCATCCACCCACCCATCTCAGGCATTTCATCTCTATTACCTGTAGCTGTTTCATCTGTTCTACCTTCACTGTTCAGGTTTCTGTGCCACACAGTAGTGCTGGTCACACCACTGTTTTGTATACCTTAGTTTTCAGCTTTACTGGTATTCTTCTGTCACATACCATCCCTAATACTCTTTGCTAGTTAGCTGCAGTCCCTCTGATTCAACTATGACATCCTCATTCAGACTTCTGTTTTCAACTACCCCTCCTACTTACTTAAAGCTGTTAACCTGTTCCACAAGTTTTCCTTCTATCTCAGTTTTCATCTTCTTCCATTTGCTGCCATTACAACTGCATTATCTGTACTCATCCAGTGTGCTTACAGTTTTGCATTCTATCCCCTATCATTTGCTGAAGTTTTTGTTCAGAGTCTACTTGTAATGCCACATCATCTGCATACAAGAGCCTTGATTATCTTTTCTCTCTAACCTGTTTGCTAATGTAGTCGATTATTTTATTTTATATTATTTTATATTTGTTAACTGGGAAAGTCTAACTGGACACAGGTCCTTTTCAAGAGGAGGCCCAGGGAGAAAAGCTCCAAGTAACTGAAAAGTTAATACAATTACATAAAACATCAAAACATTTATATGAAAAAAGCATAGGAGCAAATGTACCCTATACAAGGCAGTACTAAAAGCAGACTTTCCAAAAAATACACTAAACTCCATTCAGATTACAAATACAGTAAGATACAGCCAGACTACATTTAGTAGTATCTTGTTTCAGATGACAAATATTAAAGTTCAATAACTGATGAGAGATTTACATTCAGTTTTATAATCAAGAGACAGAGAAAGAATGTATTTATAAGTAATTTTGGGGGAAGTTGTTATTTAACCAGGGGTATTGCATGAGCATAGCCAATATTTAAATAGATTTGCTTTGAGTATTTTTTAAAGTGGAGTGGGTAAGTAGTGTTGGTTATGTCCAAAGGGAACTTATTCCAGATTTTAGCAATGTAGCTTGAATAGAGGGATTCACCAGCAGAATTATTGACTTTAACTGTAGCTAGAAAGTATGGACAGGCATTTATTGTAGTTATCACAGGTATGCACGGCAAAGGGCTCAGACCTGAGCCCTGATGTACACCATCTCCAATTGGCAGCCCATTGTGAGTCCAAACACTGTTTGTACTCATATCATTTTGTTCTTATATGTAGCCTGCATTAATTCTACCATCATTTCTGTGCATTTGTACCTTCACAGGACTGCCCAAATCTGCTTTCTTGGGGCCTTGTCATATGTTTGCTCTACGTCTAGGAATGACCAGTTGGACTCTTTCCTCATCTGCAGTGTTTTCTCCACTATCTGTCTCCCTAAAACCATTGGGTTGGGTGTGCAGCATCCTGAACTGAATCATACTGTTCATCTCACACTTTACTACCTACCGCTCTACATATTTGTTTATCAATCACCCTCTCTAGGACATTCACGCAGTGTGACAGGGGTTTTATGCATCTATAATGCCCACAGTTATGAATGTCCCAATTGCTCTTCTACACTGGCACTAGAATGTTTATTTTTCACCTTTCTCTCCAAATTGCTATGACCACCCTCTGGAACCAGTTCTTCCTAACACACACATTTTTATCATATCTGCTGTGACCTTATCTGAACTTGCTGCTTTCTCTGACTTCATTTTCCTTAGTGCTGTACTTACTTCTACTGTGGGCTCACCCTCTTCTCTCATTGTAGGTTGTGTCTGGGTAATTCTGCTTCTGTAGGGTTTTCTTCATTCAGAAGCTGCTGGAAGTAATCCTTCCTTCCTTTTGCCTTTGGTGGTGTCCTATGGACCTGTAAGCAGGTTGTTGCTGGCATCTCTTATGAAGGGTATCTGAAGACTTTACTAGAAAGGCTCACCCAGACTCTGCTACACTTTGCTGTGAAGGAAAGGTTAGTTCGCTTTCTATTTGTTCTATTTTGTATTACTTTATTGCCTTTTTTTATTGTGAATACTGTGATTTTTTTACCTTGTTTTTTACTTGTATTCTGCTTTTAACATATTAAATCTTGAAAAGAGACCACAGCTCTGTCTCTTGTGAGTCAGGCAGAAATTTTTCCCCACCCGCCCACTGTTGTTTTGTTAAACACCACCGTTTTTCCAGTTGCCTGCCCCTTATCTTAATTTGACCATATATCTCATTTCCTCTCTGCTTTTACTGGCTTGTATGAGTAAGGGCAAAATTATCATTTTGTGAAATCTCTCCCCTTCAACTATTTAAATGTATTGGCCATCCTACTGTATTCCATAGTACCAGAATACAAAAGTGACCACCCCCTTTCAATCTATCTTGCTGTTTTAAAAATAGTGACTGCACTAAAACTTAACTTTTAGACAGGTAAAACTTAAGTTGCCTGCTTTCACATCTAACTCATCTAGTGCACACTGCAGTGTTTAGGATAAACCATTTTTTTCATCTTACTTTTAAGCATCCCTGTGACTAGCACTTGCTCTAAAACCTGCTGGAAAGCACTAGGAAGCCTTAAACTGATACAAGCACTCAACTCTCCTTATTAATAAGGAGAAATTAATTGTAGGCACTAAACAGCCTATAATTGCAAAGTACCTTGCTAAGATAAGGGAAAACAACTCTTGTACTTTACAAAAAAAAAAGCACCAAACCAGGCATGTCCAAGGGTCAACTTCTGGTGATTTCCCCTGTCCACCTGGTGAATCTGGGCATACTGGGGCAATGCAGCAATTGCCTCATGTACACAGATAACCCTCTCCTCCTACCACCCAACACTACAACCTGCGAGAGATCCACTTGCATAGCCAAACTGGAAGCAAAGCTCTCTCCACCCAAGATTGTGCTAGACAGTCAAGATGAGAAGGTGAACACTCACACTACACCTCAAGTAACACATTGCACTTCTAAACCCACAGCACCAACACCCTCACATAGCAACACTAAACCCTTATATGCGGAGACCCTTAACAGTAACCTGCCCAAGCAACAAGGACCTCCAAAGCTGAAACACAAACAAACACCAATCACAACCAAAGTGTCACATAGCTCACAACACCAGTGTGCCACCCAACAACAGTCCCTAAAGCAAGACAATGTACCCAACACTTTAGTCATAGGAGACTCTATAGTCAGGCACACTGATGTTCCACTCACCAGGCTCAACAAGGAGAAAATTACAGTCAGCTGCCTGTCAGGTGCCAGGATCCACCACATAACGCATGCACTCAAGTCACTACAGAACAAGTACAAATATGACTCTGTCATTGTCCATGTTGGAGTGAATGACTTGAGACATACCTCCCTGGACTACATGAAAAGAGACATGGAAGAGCTCTCGGATCATGTGGCCCAGGCAGGTATGACACTAGCCCTGAGCAGCATCCTGCCTTCACCCAGAATGATATCACAGTATAAGGACAAAATTATTGACTTCAACAATTGGCTAAGCTTCTGGTGTCATTCTAAGGGGATCCAGTATGTGTCTGCCTGGGCCAACATGATCGACAGACCACAATGCTTTGCCAGAGATGGTCTGCACCTGTTGTCCCTGGGATTCAGGCTACTGGCTAAGGCACTTGCCGCCCCTATAGTGCCTTTTTTAGGACAAAACCACCACCATAACAGGTACAAGCATGCAGAATCTGAAGGTAATGCTACTCAATGCTAGAAGTCTAAACCTCAAAATCCACTCTCTCAAGGCACTCCAAAAAATGGAGAACATCGATATTTGTGCAGTAACTGAGACCTTGTTCAAGGTTCCAGAGAGCACCCCTGCAGTACCAGGCTACAACTCTTACCACACTTTTCGGCCACCAAACCAGGACCGAACCATTAAAGGAAGAGGAGTGTCCATATTCACCAAGGATATTCACACCACCAGGCTAGTTGCCCACCACAATGCGTCAGAAATTCTCCAGGTACAACTAACACTAGGTAAGACTGCAATACAAATTGTAGCTTGCTACAGAGCCCCCACCATGCCCCAAGATTCTCACTACACCTTTCTAAGCATACTAGAAAAGATACAACTAAACACCCTAATACTGGGTGATTTCAACTACACTGCCATTAAATGGGAAAAACTACTTGTGTACCAACACCTTTGCCCAATGGTTCTTGGAATTCATAAATTCCAATGCCCTGGATCAACTAATCCATAGTCCCACCAGGGGTTCCAATATTCTAGACCTGGTCATTACCAACATGAGAAACCGATGCTCCACACCTATGGTCACCCCCTTGTTGGTCAGGTCTGACCATAAGCTAATCACCCTTGACATCCAAATCCCTCCCCCACCCCCTGAGTAAGGAAATGTCCATAAAAAACTTCTCCAAAGCCAACTTCATGCTACTCAAGTCAGAAATGACAAACTTCATGACACCCATGCAGGCGGGAACTGAAAGTTCGACTGCTGAATCCTACACTACAGCACTGTACGAGCACATCCACTCGTGCATGAATTGAGCCATCCCAAATAGAACAAAGACACTGTCCTCCAAAATAAGGAAGCCAATCTGGTGGTCACCTGCCATAAACAAACTTTACAACAAAACGAAGAAACTATTGCAGAATAGAGGAAAATCCCAGAATGCAAAAAACTCCCTTACCAGCCTCAGTAAGAAGCTGAGATCCCTCATAAAATCCTCCAAAGCTAGTTATGAAAATAAAATTGCCAAAGATTCCAAAGACAACCACAAGGCATTCTATAGCTATGTCAAGAATCTAAATGGCAATGCTCAGATCTGCTCTGAGCTACAACAGAATGGCATTAAATATACTGATCCCAAGGATATTGCCAATATCCTGGCAGATCGATTCAGTGCCAACTTCACCCCCTCTCACCCCCTAAAGGGCCCATCTCAATACCAAAAGATTGCCAAATTCCTGTAATAATGGCCACACAGGTAAAAACCACACTATCCAAAGCTAAGAATACAGAATCCATGGGACCAGACGACATCCCGGGCTGTGTACTACATGAACTACAAAATTAACTGGCACCTTACCTAAGTATCATGTTTAATCATAGCCTCACCTCAGGCTTTCTGCCCACTGAGTGGTGCACAGCTACAGATATCCCACTCTGCAAGGGGGTGGGAACTACTGCCCCATCAGTCTGACAAGCCTAATCTGCAAGGCCATAGAACGTATTATCATGGAACTTATAAACAAAGACATTGGTAACCTTCAAACACTGAACCCCACCCACTTTGGGTTTGTGAAGGGCCGATCTTGTCTCCTGAATCTGATTGACTTCTTTGAATCAGTCTCCAGAGCTGTGGATGAGGGTAAGGCAGTCCACACAGCCTATCTGGACCTCACCAAGGCCTTTGACACCATCCCCCACTCTGGAATCAAAGATAAACTTACTAAGCTGGGCATTAATCCCGATGTCACTCGATGGGTTTCCAACTGGCTTACTGACAGAACCCACACTGTAAAAGTAGCCGACTCCAAATCCAGCTCCAGACAAGTGACAAGTGGAGTACCTCAGGGTTCCTTCCTGGGACCACTCTTGTTTGGCATCTACTTCTCTGAAGTACAGGCCAACACTAAGGGACTCTGACTTACAAAGTTTGCAGATGACTGCAAACTGGGAGCCATTAATGAATCCCCAAATGATGTGGATATTTTACAAAAGGGCCTTACAGAAACAGATACTTGGTGCCAGAGCCATGGGCTCAAGCTCAACGCCAAGAAATGTACAGTTATCTCCTTTGGGAAAAAAACATGTACCTGTGAATTACCACATAGGTGGCAGTACACTAAACACTGAAAGTGTGATAAGAGACTTAGGGACACAGGTGGACAGTGGTCTCACCTTCAATAGCCATTATAGAATACAACACCCCATTTGGTATGTACCTCTCAAGACACCTGCAACAACTGGAAAGACTGCAGAAATAACTCACTAAAAGAATCACAGGCCTAAAGCAGATGCACTGTGCTGACCATCTAAAAAAGCGCCAGCTATACTCTGTCACATATCATCTACTCAGAGGTGATCTCTGCTTAACTTACAAGGCCATGTCAAACCCAGAGCTGTTGGACATGCTACACTTAAAGAAATCCCAATCCCTCAGAGCCACATGCTCCAGGGATCTAAACCTTGTCATCACAATAAACAAAACATGCTGGA
This sequence comes from Protopterus annectens, assembly GCF_019279795.1. Taxonomy (NCBI): domain Eukaryota; kingdom Metazoa; phylum Chordata; order Ceratodontiformes; family Protopteridae; genus Protopterus; species Protopterus annectens. The sequence continues at coordinate 278,048,699 of NC_056729.1, read as the reverse complement.
GGGATAGGTTTCTGACCGAGACTCCCTAGACTCTGGAACAGACTGCCCATACATGTCAAGCAGAGCACCTCTTTGTCCCTCTTCAAAAGGAAACTTGACAATTGGATGGAAGATAGGAAATTCACCCCGGGGATCGCAACAGTCGCCCTGCTAGACAAGGGTACAGGGAAGTAAATATTGTGGGAAGAAATAGCCAGGGAATTGTTATGGCTAGGCTTGTATAGGACCTAGGGCCAATAGCCTAGTACCAACCTATGAACCTATGAACATATAAGACTATATTCTTGATCTTTCTGTCTTTGCCTTGTAACCTGATAGCATTTCTTTGTGCCATCTGCTGAGTCACTTTACAGAAGCTGATAGAGTGTCTCTGATGCCTTGGTCTTTGCTTTTGCAACTGGTCTCTTAGTTTCTTTATTAGCCAACCAGTATTCTTTCTAAGCCTAGTCCAACTTTTCTATCTTCCACTTTTTCCTGCACTGTGCCTTTCTTTTGATAACTTCCTGAACTTCTGCATTCCACCACCAGGTTTCCTTATGTACCTTATTTCCTTATCTGTCTCAGTCACATTTCTGTCCTATAGTCCTCAGACATGCTGTTTTGATATGCTGCTATTCTTCTTCAATAATGCCTGTTTGCTTTTCTTCCAGAAGCACTACAACCTTGTGTGTTTACTTGAAATATTTTATTTCTCACCATACCTCTCAACCTCTTACTGCAAGAAATCGGGACAAAGCCTGTCAAATTGCAGGGGGGGTAGAGGCCCCAAAATAGGGACACATTTTAAATATTGCTCTTATAAACTTACAAAGTGGTTAGAATAACAGGATTTGTGTTACCATATATTTTCAGTAGAATATGAAGTCTGAAATTCAAATGATTGTCATTTTATTACTGACTTCAGTCCTTAAATCATCCTGATGATTTGTGAAAATAAATGTTATGAGGAACAGACTGAAAATATGAGGCAAAAATCTGGGTATTCTGCGAAAATCTGTACAGTTGAGAGGTATGTTTCTCTCCAGTCAGCTTTGTTGTCTTCATCCTACTCTGTTGAGGTAAGAGCTTTCACTTACCACTTCTTGCAAGTGATTATGGCACTGTGGTTTACTCTGTAGACTGACTGTTTTACTAGGGATGCCTTTGTGATCACTGATTCTACGCCAGTGCACTTTCCTTACAAGGAGGAAGTTTACCTGAGTTGCATGCTGGCTACTCTTGTATGTGATCTTGTGACTCTCTCTCTCTCTCTCTATCATTTGATGAACCATGTATTGGCCACCATAATGTCATTTGACGGGCAGAAGTCTGGAATGGCCTCTGCATCTTTATTTCTATTGCCCACCCATGTGGACCGAGGCAGTCCTCATATCCCATTCTGCCTGCCCTGATATGAGTATTCAGGTCCCCCATTATCAATACCAACTCATGTGGTCCTGCTTTATCTAGTATGCAACTCCTGCTTGAATCTATTATTTTCCTTCACTATCACTGTGGGGCATAGGCTAAGATAATGGATAGTGCTCTATCATTACACACTGAAGTCTGCTTGCCATGAATCTGTCACTAATTCTAATGACATCCCTCACTGTCTTCTGAAGCTTCTCCCTCACCATGATTTCCTCACCATTTCTAGTTTGTCCTCCCCCCTGACTAGTAAACTCTGGATCCCAAGCCAAATGACTTTGCTGCACTGCCCTTCCATCTTTTCTTCTGTATATAGAGGACATCCAGCCTCCTCCTTACAATCATGTCATCTACTTCCAAGCTATATCCTCTCAGTGAACTTTTATTGAGTGTAGAAATCCTTCATTCATGTTTGGCACATTGACTGAATTTACATCAAGCTTTTGCTCAACACAGCTATTCCAGGTAACCCAAGCTGAGCAGCTGGACATTGTCTGTCTATTTGCTTATAGAATCAGGCTGTCAGGTTTTATTGTGGGCACATACTGGCCAGCAAGGACACATGGTCCACTTCCACCATTAGCATAGGTCCCTGGCATAGGAAGGGTCTTCAACCCATCCCCATTTTTTGGTTGCATCAGTCAATGTGACCAAATCATCTAGAGTCAATTTTTATTCCATCAAGTTGTTAGGCCTGACATGATGTGCAGTCTATCTACCTTTGTGATACTGCACACCACAGCTGATGCCCAATGGTCTATACAACTCTTTCCCTAATAAGCAACATCTAGATTCTGTACTGCTGACCACAGCTGTATTCTTGGGTAATTTTTAGCTGGAAACATCCAACATGGCTTTTACTAGGGGGAGGGATGGGACAGAGACATCATGCAAACTGTACACAGCCATTGGCCAGAGGTCAGGACTGAACCTTTTGATGGAGGATAAAGATCTTAACCATTATGCTAACTGTGTGTCAGACAGATTTGATAAACAGATAGAAATATAGGTAGATAGATACAGAGATATATAGATCGACAGACAGAGAGATAAATCATATATTTTAAGAATTCTATTACCTGTTTATCACTTGCTCTTCTAAGAGAGACAAAAAAGTAGGAATGTCATGCTAGTCCAATTGACTCAAAAATGTTACTCAAACAGAATATTGATATAGGATCTGAGCGTGTGGCCTGTCACTCCTGTATAACTTTCTTTTCTGGATGCTGTCTGCATTTAGTTAGCTAAACCACATTCTTTTTTCTTTTATTCATTTTTTTAACTGGGTAAGCCCTCTTGACAGAACTATGCCTTCTCAGGGGTGATCCAAGTGTACAATCTGTTTAAGTGACTAAGTGACTTGTTCAGAGCATGACAGCAGGCAAGTGAAGGAAGAAGGAATTAAACCCTGTACCCTTATAGGTTCATAAGTTCATAGGTGTGTACTAGGCTAATGGCCCTGGAGCCTTTACAAGCCTAGCCCATAGAAGTGCTCTGGCATCGGGCCACCCAACGTTAGTTCCCATTGCCTCCATCAAGTAGAATCACTAGAGTGATCCCCGGGGTGAACTTTCTATTTCCCATCCACTCATCAACATTTCTCTTGAAGAGGGCCAGTGAGGTGCTCTGCTTGACATGCATGGGAAGTCTATTCCAGAGCATTGGCAGTCTCTGGGTTATGAACCTGTCCCTCCAGCATGTTTTGTTGATTGTGGTAATGAGGTTGAAGTCTCTGGAGTGTGTGGTGCAGAGGGATTGGGATTTCTTTAGATGTAGCATTTCTAACAGAGCTGGGTCAGACATGGCTTTGTAAGTCAAGCAGAGATCGCCTTTTAGCAGATGATATGAGACAGAGAATAGCTGGCATTTTTGGAGTCTGTCCATGTAGGACATGTGTTTAAGGCCTAGGATCCTCTTTGTGAGGTAGTTTTGTGGCCTTTCCAGCTGTTGCATGTGTCTAGTGAGGTACATGCCAAATGGGGCATTATACTCAATGATTGGCCTAATGTGGGAAGAGTAGAGAGAGATGATGACCTCTTTCTTCCTGGATGCAAAACACTTAGTAATGAGATGTTCCACATAGAAGGACTTTCTGACCATAGTGGCAATGTGGTGGTCGAAGGAGAGGTTGCTGTCAACCTGTGTCCCCAGACGCTTTCAGTGTCCAGAGGGCTCCCATCAATGTGTAATTAGTGGGAACTGTGTTTTTCCCAAAGGAGATGATGACACATTTTTGGCATTAAGCTTAAGACCATGGTTTCAACACCAGTCATTGGTCTCAGTGAAGTCTTTCTGTAGAATGTCTACATCACTTGGGGAGTTAATAATAGCTCCCAGCTTGCAGTTGTCTGAGAACTTGGTCAGACAGAGTCCCTCCGTGTTGGCCTGAACTTCTGAGAAGTAGATGCCAAAAGGAGAGGACCCAAGGCCGATCCCTGTGAGACTTCACTTGTGACTGGTCAGCAGTCTGACTTGGAGTCTGCTACTTTCACACTGTGGGTTCTATCTCTGAGCCAATTTGCAACCCACCTAGTGATATAAGGGTTGATGCCTTGACTACAGGAAACAGTTAACAGCTCAAAGCCTTAACCCTCTTGTAGTGACTGCCAACCATTTTCTAAGGTACAGGTAAAAAAAGGACCTGTATCTTAAAAAAAGTTTGTTCTGTGAAGTTGTTATGCTGGTATCAATATAAATATTTGACAAGTAGTGTATCCAGCATCAGTAAAGTATAAATTATTAATAAAGAGATTTTCAAAAGCTTGAATAACTGTAAAGTCTATGCTTGTCCAATAATCTAATAAAGGCAGCAGGCATGCATTATGAGGTGGGGCAGGGATTTAGTTATATATCACAAATATTTATATATACTGACTCACTATCTCACAGTGCTTATAAAAATATCTGTGGTAAGTCTGAAATCCATTTACCTTATAGTAACATCCAGTAATGATGATATCAGTATCAGTGTACTTTAGTGCCCAGTCCCAGCTTCTGACCCAGCCTTTCAAATTGTGTCCTGTAATCCATGTGGTCTTGTTAATTTAGTAGATTTGCTCTGCTATGATTAATTGTATGTGACTTTGTCAACATGCAATTAATATATACTAAGTTGTGTAAAGTCTCATGAGGGCACAAAAACACACAAAACAGTTTTTTTTTTTTTTTTTTGCAAGGGGCAGGCCATTGCTTCCCCAATGTCAGGACAAGTCCTCACATCCCTGATCTCTCAATATAGTTACAATACGTTTGCATAAATTTGGAGAAGAACATGGAAAACAAAGTAAAACTCATTTTCTCCCACTTTGTCAACTCTGCAATTCAGTCAATGCATTACTTATGTAGTCCCAGTCTACTGAAAAATTATCATTTGTAGTCGATGATCTTCCTGTTTAGATATTTTGAGTCTGTCCATTCTGGGTTGCAATAAGGAGTAGTTTTCTCAAGTACATCACTAGAAGATGATACAGACAAAGGAGAAATCAGGGAGAATCTGGCTTACTTGAAACAGACATGCTCTGCTCTCCTTCAGCAGAATAACATTAACGTTTTCATGTGAAATCTAGGCAGATTCATGTGGATAGATTGACATCCACCAACAAAAGTGATCCTCTCTGCCTTACTAATAAAAGAAGCTATTAAAGACATACACATATAATATTGTTATCATGCAAGGAATACAAAGTGTGTTACAGCTCATTACATTTATCTGATTCACATTAACAATGATATTTTTAATTACAATATAAGATGCTGAGCTACTCTACATTTTTAAGACCATAGCAGAATATAAGGACATTTTTATTATGTTTTAATATCAGTATCATTTACCCAATGTTAAATACCCAGCTCCTGCTAGGTAAGAATACTATAACTTATATGTGTATGGTGTGTATGTTACATTCAGTCAGGTTTACTCATATTACCTATCAATGATGTGATGATTGCATGAGAGCTGATACAGAATAAACCTCTAAACTGGTCAATCAAATTTTGTAATACACTTGGCTGTAGTCATGAGCTGTGGGTAATGTGAGAAATGATGTGATTGTGGTTAAAGTGGCTGCTCTAAGGTCACGTTACAAGATATAGCTGGCCACATTTGACAGGACAGACAGAAGATCTTGGCAATGCAGAAAGGGCACAGAATACATGTACTTCTATTTCATTTGAAATGACTGAGTTGAGGTACATGGGGTAAAGTGCAGGAACAGCCTTGAGGTTATTGACATGAAAATATAAATACTGACAGCTCATTTACATGACTCACCAGGGCAAACACCCTAGAAATGCACAGAGATCCCTCAGGATGTTCTGGAGATTGTTTTTGGGGATAGCGAAGTATGAGGTACCCTGATCCACTTACAGAATTGTAATAAGAGCAGGGTGAAGAGTCTGGGAGCTCCAGGTGGAAGCTGTTAAGAGTTGCAATCATCAGTGTAGAAAAGGTGCCAATTGATCCCTGCAAGCAGTATTGTATATAAAAATATAGAATAAGAAATTAAAAGAGGCAAGGCACTCTGTAATTGAAAGTTTAGTAGATGACATTGTTAAGCTTTGAATAGAAGGGTGTCATGCAGTAGGGTAATACAGATGATTATTTGCAAAGCAGAATAAAGTTACCATTCTGAAATACAAACTCTTAAGAGATATTGCATGAGAGGACTACCACATAGTCAGCTCTTTCTACAGTTTCTTTATAGCACCGATATTCAGATGCCATAGTATGATGATTTCTAGTGGGATTTGGAAAATAATGTAGTTTGTTTCATTCTAGATAACTGATTGCAGGAGGTTCTGATTAGCTGTTTTTTACTTTTTGACCAAAGAAAAGAACAAGCTGTGGCCATTGTAAGGAAACAGCACCTTTGTTATATGATCATAGCAGTATTTGCAGGTATGGACAGATAGCACATGTGCCAGTGGAGGACAGCAATCTAGGTTAGGCTGGAGTGTAAGCATTGCATGGGCAGCCAACTTCTTTATGGTGAAGCAATGATATCCACATCTAATTGACAATGATATGAAATGACATATTTGGCTGACTGTTGTTTGGAGGGAACTGATGATCTGGTAATGACTGCTATCAGAAGAAAGCCATATGCATGATTTTGGGATAACATTCCATTTCTGAGTACATTTCTAGATTCAAACGTGAGAAAGGTTGAGATTCTGTAGTGGGTTTTAAACTGACACTTTAATTTATCTACATTGATATACAGATAGTAATTAAATGGGTTAGGGTCAATTCATAGTCCCAGACAATTGTGAGTCTTTATATGTTGACTGATATGTTGACAGTTGTGATGCCCCTGCACTGGCCCAGTAATCAGGGAGTCTCAATCCTCACCACTAGCACCAGTGAGGGGTGTACACAATGGGAGGATGACAAGTATACACACAGTAAAGTACAATTTCCCTTAGGACCACACAGAGATCACAATCAATCTGGGTCTGGTTTCTCCCTCTTTCTCCAGATCCCCATTAAGACTCCCCATTGGCACAGCTATAGAGTTAAGATCTCAGCTGAGTGGCCAAGCTAAGACCTCCAGCACCCTCTCTGTCCAACCAGTGCTTTGTGTCCCTGCCCAAGTTGCTGACATACACACACACACACACACACACACACACACACACACACACACACACACACACACACTTAGAGATTTGATTTATATCAATGAGGGTTGGGAGGATGGCCTAATTATACAAACACAAACACACACCTGAGAAAGGCTGGCACAGGTTTACTAGGTATGCCCCCTTCTGCCCAGACTATAAAGTAGTACTAGCTGCCACCAGCCACTATGTATCAACTAATTTTAAGGCCTTTACCAAAGGGTGCCCACTCTTACTGTGTAATGTTACTATTATCCAAATGGTAAGTGTGACCAAGACTTTCAAAGCTATTTAGGAGTGCTCTGTACAATGTCACCAAATACATATGAAAGTACTTTGAGAGCTTAAATATCTCTAAACAAACTACCACAATTAAAAGGTTTAAATATATTTAATAATAAATAATAAAAGAACAAGACAATACTCAAACAACACAGTAACTAAAGAGTTCAGTATCACAGGAAATATTTTAAAACAGCATTGCAGGACAGTCTCAAATGAACAGAGAAAACATCTAAACTAATCTTTACTATATTCATATATATCTGTAAAAGAAATACTATACCCTAGACTTACTTACAGAGCAAGGCGAATACAGATGAGAAGTGCTGAATGGATGTTTCTAGGCCCAAGACAAGATATTAAATGCCAATCTCTCTCTCTCTCTCTCTCTCTCTCTTTCTCTGAGAGTTCTTAAATCAGTATCACATTTTACTGCTGGATTAGCCTGGATGATATCACATTTTGTCACCTGCCTTCGCTTCCCAGGCTAACCAGATATTAACATCTCTGTTTTAAAAATGCTTATCTCTCAGATGTGCAGCTGCTAGGAAGTCACAGAGCAATAAAAACACTTTACATTTTAAACCTAGTAATTATTTATGTTTCAAGACAATAGAAAGAAACTTCTAGTTCTAGACATCCTGTCTCCTTCAGTGAAACTGAGAGATAAGCACAATCATAAAACATTCTGAATCCAACCTATTTTCTTGAAGCTTTGCAAGTTAACTCTGTATGTTCCAGCTTTTACTATTAAAACATACATTTGCACAGGTATATAGTTTATATACATTCCTGTTCTTTTCCAGTAGGGAACACTGTGGTTACATTCTTGAAGCTGAGTACATAACATACAGTTCTCTTACATTTGTAAGACAAGAATATGAATCACATTACTATTCACAAATGACATATGATTATTTACAAAATTCCAGATAGCTGGGCTGGCAGTGTCACATTTCTATATACATCATAATAATATTTTTAAGTGACATATATTTATTTCCAAAATTCCAGATAGCTGGACAGGCAGTATTTTCCTGTTCTCACAACTGCATTATGTACAGTTTTAAAAAATCCATTTGCAGATTTACTGGTATTGTGGATCTGTTTGTTAGATGAAAGACTGTTCATGACTGAAAGAAAGTCCTTTTGCAAGTTAGTTTAATGACTGCACTTCATTTTGCAGGCAAAAGCATAAACGTCAAATAAAAGTGTTGGATCATTGGCTTGAGAAATGACATAAGGTAGTTGTTTAAAAGACAGAAGAGCACTGGGCCATGTACAGGGCCATATCAGATGCCTGAGTGTAGCAAACCATGGTCAAATAGGGTATTTTATGAAGAAACCTTTAGTATCTTACTTTTGAAGTGATTATAAAAACAGAATAATGGTCAAGGGCCAAATCCTGAATTTTTTGGTTTTAGTATCAGGCAACTGACACTTCAAAAGTACTCACCATGTCATTGCAGAGGCCATTGATAAGTAACCCATACTCCATGCTGGAATATATGGTATTATATATGAAACTCTGCTCCGTGCTGAAATATATATATAATATGCAATATGGAACGTGTGGCTGAAGTTAAGGTTAGCCTCTGCAAAACCCATAATGAGTTTACACCTAGCAAATCTGCTGGGCATTGTCTGTACTTGTACAAGGTTGCTAAAGCCTGGAACTCCTAACCTGTATTCATCAGGTCTATACCCTCCTTTCCATCTTTCAATAACATGCTGAAAAAGCTCCTAGCTAATATCTAGCTCTGTTCTTGCTCAAAACCAGGATAAACCATATCCCTGAACAGATGCCTTTTCGTCTCTTATACCTCCTTACTTTCCCTTCTTCTCTTACTTTCTTACTGCTATCTAATTCTCTTCCCTGACTTAATCTCTAAATATACCATAAGCTTGTTTTTCCCTCACTTCATATTTCAGTTTCTATTTGTATTAGACTAACTTACCTTTAATTTCTCTACAAACTGTCTAAAATTTCTCTAAACATTAAATGATTGTCATATACCTTGTATGAATTCTTAACCAATGTTTTTATATATTGTGTCTAATTTGTTATAATTATTTAAACTGTAGGTCAGGGATTCAATAAACTCTAAGTAGGCTTCACGCAGAGCCTGCATACAGTTTACATGTTTGCCCAGTGAGCAAGCAGCGCTAATTACATATTCATGTTGTGCACTGCATTTAAGCATAAACAAGCATGGTTTCATGGCCGGCAATAGTGTTGCCAGCCAGGAAACTGTGTAAAGTAACATGGACAATACAGACATATAGATCTGTTTACCTACAGTCAAACTAGGTCTGCAGAATTGTGAGGAATGCCACAATGATTACCAGGGTTAATAATATAGCAATGTATATGGACCAAACACATTACAGGACAGTGTATATAGTAGATAGTATTGTGGAATATCATTTGAGGTATTCTGAACAAAAGTTGTGTAAATGATCTGCAATGATACATGGACTTCCATTTAAAATAAAAGCCAGGGGAAGTGTGTGTATTGAATAGGGACACATAGATGAATTGTAGAAATGAAAACAGGGAAAGAGGACAGGTGAAACATTGTAATGTACAGCAGACGAGGGCATTTAAATGGAAGACTGTTGTAGCAGAACATTAATTACATATTGGCATGGTACAGTACAGACTGCACAGTGAAAATGTATATTATGTGACTGTCAGACAAGGTGACATAACAATGGAGAAGATGTCTTTGTTATATAAGCATCCTGAAATGAACAATGGAAAGGACAATTATCTGGGATGTTATATACAGTCAGGGTTGGGTGCATATTGTGAAGCTGTACAAACTAATTTGTCTGAGTATGACTGTAATGTTAACAGAGGTCTCAAACAAGTGAGACACATTTACAGGCTCATGGACAACAGCAAACAGAAGCATGTACAATCATGGACAATACCAGAATAATACCATCAATAATCTCATGACTCTGACATAACATATGTGATTCTGATTGCCCACAATTTGTAGTCCTCCAGACAGTTGTTTGGACACAGGGTGTGTATGACATTCATAATGACTGTGACTTAAATTATGGACAGGAAAGGGCCTAGCACACAGCCCTGATGTATTGACCTGATCACTGGACTAGAGATATAGGTCACTTCACACATTCCAACATATTTAGATGCCATGTATCTGATCCAGTGGTCTACCAACTTGGTGATATAGCTGTTTATGGCCACATTTGACAGTGCTGAGTTAATACCTTAGTCTGGATTTGTGTTAAATGACTTGGCCTGGTCAAGTTCCACAGGATGATAGTGCTGTCATCATGCATGTCTTTGATGACCTCTTTGATGACATCTAGCAGATGTAACAGACATAGATGTAGCATTAAGAACTCACACATGTCTTTTGCACACAGATGGGATATTACCAGTGTCCAACTAGTAAAGGTCCAAGATTACATGTTGGTCTACTTCACAGATGAGGACAGTCAGGATGTGTCTATTCATGTATGCACCAGGTGCTGTCCCTCCCCCTACTCAGATGGATGCATGTTGATGTACACCCACCTATGGGACCATATTCCATCTGGAGGGTATGTTGAAGTTTATATCCAACCGTGTCAGGTAGATGTATGTTCTGAGTCATGCTACAGGCAAATTGTGATGTTGTCACAGCCCATTGATACTGTAGATGAAGGTAAGACAGTGCATACTGCTTATCTTGATCTGTTGTCGGGTTTGGACACAATCCTCCACTTAGGTGTCATTGAGAAACTGTCCCAGCTGAGGATTAACATCCAGTGCAGGTATACTTTAAGAGAGCGCTTTACAAACTATATGCAAACAGGTGTTCACATTACTATAAGTATTGTAAAATCTGAATGTGTATTGTTGTCATTATAAAGATGTGCATGGTACATAAGACAACAATTGCTATTTATTTATTTATGTAGTGTAGTTTATATATTTGTGAACAAGTACTGAGAGCTGGTTACAGTGTATGTGGGAGGTAACAGATGGCTGCATTGTAAATATGTGTTATTTTCTTCGATAGTGCCTTAATTTTGCTTCTGTTTCCACATGTAGTTCTATGGCATGAAGACTAAATGCACATTAAACAAAAGTAATACATGCTATTGTCCACTTTGCATACCACACAGATAAGCAGCAGATTTGTGCGATGGTTGGCAAAGTGTTTGCACATGTGAGATTGACATTGCTACCACTTTTTAGTTTCGCATAAATAAGCATTACACAAATATGAGCCTCATTGCAAAAATTCTGAGAGTTGTCAGTAGTGAGGGTATGAAATACACCTGCTGCTTAGCTGACTCTATGGCAGCAGGTGTAAATGCATTGACATATTTCTTTTGGAGCCCAGATGATATAGGTTTCAAATCCAGGTGTATTTAATACTTTTAAATAAGTAGTGATAATGCAAAAAAATTATTCTCTATACTACATTCACCATGTGCTACTGTGCATTGACATAATACAGAATGTTTAAGCGGCATTGCACAGAGGTAACTGCACCACAGAAGAGCTGTTCACTGTCATTTGACATTGGTGTGTGATGCCAAACTCCATGCAAACATAAAAGCCAAAAAGAGAAGGACTCCATTGTTTTTTTTTTTTTTTGTTACTTATGTGTGTGGTACGTGACTCTATTCTTGACCAGATTATAGGTGTTAAAATGGGGTAGATAGGAAAGTGGTGAAATGGGGTGCAAGCAGTGGGGAGAACAAAGGGAAACAATATGGGAATGTAGGGTGGAAAAAAGCATACCTGTCCTTTTCTTCAAAAGTGTAAAATTAAAATATGTACAGAATATTAGCTGAATTTGGACTGTCACCTCCAAAAAGAGGGGTGACAACAACTCAGTCGTGTTGTATAACCAATTAGACCAAATCAAGTGTGTGACAAAGATACATGTGTGAAATGGAGAGTTATGTATGGTACAATATTTTTTTGGTGAGACAGGTGCCCGTTTTTTTTTTTTACTTCGGTAAGAGAAGAATGCTGAGCAAGGGACGTTAGTATTTCTGGGTCAGATAAGTTGGGTAGGTCAGAAAGCAAATGCAAACAAACAACAAAAACAAGACAAGACACAGTGACTGTGAGGGATATAAAAGGTTGGGGGACACCATGATTGGGGTGAGGGAGGGGATAACGCAAGCCAATGCCCATCAAACATGGTGACAGTGAGAATCTAGTCTTCTCGCAAGACTGTTATGACTGTCTCCTTAATCCATTGGTTGTTGAATGCTTGACATCTTCTTCTCCTCTGGACCATAAGGGAGAAAATCCTCTCCATTTCGCATAGTCATACACTAATGGTGCTGTCCATGACCCTATGCACCAACCCTGGTATCTCCTGGCAGGTGATGAAATCTAAACTTCCTCCAGTACTCCTGGAGGGTAACACAGCACCAGCTACTGGGGTAGTGCTACCTGTTGGTGCAGATAGTGCAGGGGCAGCAGAGGCAGTACTGACAGGTTGGGTTCCAGATGTGCTGAGTGTCAGTGTCGGAGACAGTGGAGTGGGGACAGGATGAGCCACTGAGGTTGGTCTACCTCCCTGTGTTGTGAAGCATTTAGTAATTTGTTACACATGGATGACATGGATATATTTTGATGACACTTAATAGAAAATAAAAAAAAGAAGAGATAGTGGTTGGGATTATAGAAAACAAAGAGATAAAATTAGGACCATAGTATGTGGCATACAATGCATTATGCCAATAATACAACTATTTTATCAGAAGTTTTACATGTAAGTATACTTTCTTACAACTACAAACTAAAATTACAGATTGCTCAAAATAATCCTTGCAATGTGAAGATATTGCATATATGCTCGCTCCAATTATATAGATTAAAGTTAACAGCAGGGCATTTATGCGACTTGCGTAGAAAATTTATTTTCTGTAATATTATTAAACACTTGCAGTATTTTATACTTGTTACTCATGGTGTTTGAAACCAAAACCTCTGACTACAGTCTTACACTTGACTTCAAAAGTTGGTTTGTACTACGGATTGATCCATGTATACTTGCTTTTACAGTTAGGATATACATGCTTACTTTTCTACTACTGTACAGAAAAGAACATTTTTCTTAAAATTTTAAAGCTACAATAATACTTCTCTTGTGCTGCATACATACAACTTGCTTCCTTCAGTCTCCCTAGATGCTGAACATGGGCCTGTCAATTCACATCTATTTCAGAATTAAATGTGAAAAGAAAAGAAAAGAAAAGAAAAGAAAAGAAGAACATTATGCATACCATCCTTGCCTATATTTTACACTCTAAGAATACATACACAGCTGTGGCATGTTGCTAGTTCAGAACTCATCCAACCACTGGTTGAATGTATCCCCCTTGTGCCTTTTTAGGTCATTGAAGTGGTGCCTACACTGTTATCCAGTGTGTGGCATGCCAGTTGCAATGGATGTAAACTTGGATAGACTATTCCAAGTCTCAGACATGCACTGGGAGCCATAATAGTCCCCCTGCAAAAACCTTTGGCTATGGTGCTTTACCAGGAGTCCAATAAATATTCTGGCCTCTTGAACACCCCACCTCTTTGCCCTAAATTGGCCACCTTCCCCTTTAACACCAGACATGTCTAATCCCAAAGCAGTGCAGTAGCAAATAATGATTTGCTGCCAGTTCCTGTTATCGTGTTTACTGGTAGTGCACAAACCCAACCAATGATGCTAACCTCTTTTGTGCAATGTTAAACAGAGAGCAACAGTGCCAAACAGTGAAGAAAGCAGTTTTGGAACCTGGAAGGCTAATCTGACACTTGACATTAGTTTGAGAGATACGTGCTGCTGTAACTGTTAGGTGATTTAACTTTTCAGACATGCACTGGGGGCATAAATTTCATGACCTGACACATATCTGCTTGGCTTCTGATTTTTACAGTGTGGGATTCAAACCTATCCATAAGGCACAAAACATTTTCGCCCACAGTTGTGATTGCCCATCTTGTCCACAGAAGAAGTGCTTGTCAGACATCACCATGAATTATTTAATAAATACAGGTGACAGACTGAGGCATTAACCATGTATGTTTGTGACCTGACAAGGTCCTGGTATATAAATTTATTTGTATATGTGTTTTATTTAAGCATGAAGGCCATCCAAGTCCAGATAGCAGAATTATACTTTGACAGACATAGTAGACAGTATACTCTCTTTCATACGTCTGAGCCTTCAAAACACAGTAAGGGTGTCTTATCTCTCATACATATAATTCATATCAGCTCCACTATTTATAATTATGTATACATTATTAGTGATATTTAGCATAGTGTATAGTGTAAAATGGAACAATAGTAAAAATGTCTGGAATTTCCTGTATTATAACCGAGGACTATGCATATGGCAGCCCTACACTTGCACCTGTTGCCACAGGAATATTGAAATAACATTTGGATATTTTCATATTCATTACTATAAACTGAACTATCACAACAGTAAAAATATTTGGCACTTCCTGTATTAGAACCTATGACTATCTGCAGTGCAGCCCTAAGCTTACACCTGGTATCACAGGAATAATTAAATAAACAGTTGGATATTTCCATATTCATTATTAACTTTGGTGTGTTAACCACTGTGCAATGCAGTGCCCAACACACAATTGATACAATGTTTCCATCAATTTGAATTTGTTAACTGCTTCTGCTGTGCAGGTGTTCATTAGCTGCAGGTGTTGGGGAACCTTGCTAACTGCTGAAGAATGTTGCTTAGCAGTGTTGTGCGATGGAAAGCAAAAATAGCAACAATGTGTCTTTTTCGACATTTAGAATGTCTATTCCCTGTCTTCACGTGTTCTGTTGGCTTCCTGTATGGGCCGCTATTCCAGGATTCTGCACTGCTAAGTGTTGCACAAATGAGATAAGCAATGCTAAACATAACATTTATTGTGTTTCTCCATTTTCCCTGTTTGGGCTAAGCCATGCAAATATGAAATACTAGCATTAAAAAAGGAAGGCAAAAATCTATTAAATAAATAATACTACAAAAATGAAACATTTTTAGACAGGTCTGGATTTGAACTGTCACTGCAATGAACCTTCAAAACACAGTAAGTGTTTCTTATCCCTTTTATCCATAGAAACAGCTTTGCAGCAGAGAATGAAAATCATTGCACATATAAGCAACTGCAACATCATCCACAGTATTAACAAAACATATGGCAGTTGTACACTTCTGAGTTGTTTGTACATGTATTACATGCATATGTTGTGCACTGAGTGATCACACAACCATTTATGACTATTGCTTGCAGATATGCATATCTGTCTTATTTGTTGCTCATTCTTCTCTTATCTGACCAGTCATCTGAGACATGCAGTCTGTAAGGCATTCTGTATCATTGTCCTTAACATGTGTGAGGATATTAAAAAGTGATAATATACAGTTGTGAAGAAATGAAGGGAGGCTGGATGTTACTGAAAAAAAAAAAAACTGCTTACTTACATTTCAAACCTTGATATAATTACTAATACACTTTGTAAGTCCAACCTAGCTTACCCACCCACTGGAGGTAAGAGAGTCTGAATTGCTGTTGCGTTTTCTTTCTCCATACTAGTAATCATTCACAGTTGCAATCCATTAGCAACAAGCACTGAGGAAGTGCCTGCACTATGTTTACATATGCTACACAGAGCCAAGAATTTGGGATTCAGCAATTTTAATGAGTTCACACGTCATATACATCTTCACTGTACTCACAGCCCTGAATCTACACTATAAAAAGAGAAGCATGTAGCTAGGAAACCTGAAGGTGAGGAGACTTGTTTAATTGGATAACACAGAAGAAGATATTACTTTGGGATTTATCAGCACAGAAGACTACCGATCTTGATAATGTATGACTGCATTTTTCAGTTATATACTGGATATGCTGACATGTCAGTAAGAACAAAGAAAGCACTCACATTTCATGTTTGGCAGGGCATTTTACTTTCTCAGATGCACAGCCTTATTAAATGTCATCATGAGTGCTAATGTTACAAACTGCTTTTCTCTTTACACTGTTTTATTGTTATTTCAGTGAAATGTAAATGTCCTACATTGTCAATGACAAAGGGGTGTTAGCCTTCTAGGTTGACCCATAGGTTCATAGGTAGGTACTAGGCTATTGACCCTAAGGCCTATATAAGCCTAGGCAAATAGGTATCCTGGTATTCACCACCCATGAAAATGATTTACCTGTGGCCCTGTTGAGCAGAGCCACAGAGGTGATCCCCAGGGTGAATTTCCTATTTCCCAGCCAATCATCAAGATTTTTCTTGAAGAGTGCTAATAAGGAGCTTTGTTTGATATACATAGGTAGTTTGTTCCAGAGTATGGGAAGTCTCTGGGACAGGAATCTATCTCTCCAGCATGTTCTGTTTATTGTGGTGACAGTTTAGGTCTGAGCATGTAGCTCAGAGGAATTGGGATTTCTTTAATTGGAGCATGTCCAACAGCTCTGGGTTTGACATAGCTTTGTATGTTAGGCAGAGATCGCCTCTTGAGTAGGTGATATGAGTCAGAGTAAACCTGGAGTTTTTTGAGAAGGTCTACATAGGGCATCTGTTTGAGGCTGGTAATCCTCTTTGTGAGTTATTTCTGTGGCCTTTCCAGTTGTTGTAGATGTCTTGTGAGGTACATACCAAAAGGGGCTTTGTACTCTATAGTGGGTCTAATGAGTGACGAGTAGAGGGGAACAATGACCTGTTTTTTCCTGGATGAGAAACCTTTTGTGATGAGTGTGCCATGTATAAGGATTTCCTGACTACTGTGGTGATGTGATTATCAAAGGAGAGACTACTGTCCACCTGTGTCCCAAGGTCTCTTATCACACTTTCAGTGTTAAGTAGACTACCACCTATGTGGTAGCTCATGGGTACAGAGTTTTTATTAAAGGGGATGACAATGCACTTTTTGGCATTGAGCTTGAGGCCATGGCTTTGACAACAGGCATCTGTCTCAGTGAGGCCCTTTTGTAGGATGTCCACATCATTACGAGTTTCATTTATGGATCCTAGTTTGCAGTCATCTGTGAACTTCATTAACCAAAGACCTTCTGTGTTAGCCTGTACTTCAGAAAATAGATACCAAACAGGAGAGGTCCCAGGACTGAACCCTGTGGTACTCCACTTGTCACTGGTCTGAAGTCAGATTTGGAGTCTGCTACTTTTGCAGTGTGGGATCTGTCAGTGAGACAGTTGGCAACTCATCTTGTGACATAGGGATTTATACCTAGTTTAATAAGTTTATCTATAATTCCAGAGTGGGGAATGGTGTCAAAAGCCTTAGCGAGATCTAGATAGGCTGTGTGAACCACCTTACCCTCATCTACGGCTTTGGTGACTGCTTCAAAGAGGTCTATCAGGTTTAGGAGACATGATCTGGCTTTTACAAACCTGAACTGGGTGGGGTCCAGAGTTTGGAGATTTCCAATGTCTTTGTTTATAAGTTCCATGATGATATGTCCCATGGCCTTGCAGACCAGGCTCATTAGTCTAATGCGGCGGTAGTTCTGTGGAGGCTCTTCCTTTGTGGAGTGGGATAACTGTTGCTGTGTGCCATTCAGTTGGCACAAAGCCTGTGGTGAGGCTATGATTGAAGATGGTGCTTAGTTGGGGTGCCAGTTCACTCTGTAGTTCATTTAGAATGCAGCCTGGGATGTTGTCAGGTCCAATGGATGCTGTGTTATTGGCTTTGGAAAGTGAGGTTTTTACCTGTGCAGCTGTGTTTACAGGAACTTTGCATTCTTCCGGTATAGAGATGGGCCCTTTAGGGGGTGAGAGAGGGGTAAAGTTAGCACTGAACCTATCTGCAAGGATGTCGGCAATATCAGTTGATTCTGAATATTTAGTGCCATTGTGCTGTAACTCAGAGCAGATCTGAGTGTTGCCATTGAGATTCTTGACATAGCTATAGAATGCTTTGTGGTTCTCTTTAGAATCCGTGGCGATTTTGTTTTCATAACTAGCTTTGGAGGATTTTATGAGGGATCTCGACTTCTTACTGAGACTGACCAGGGAGTTCATCCAATCATGGGATTTTACTCTTTTTTGCAACAGTTTCTTTCTTCTGTTGTGGAGTTTGTTTATGGCAAGGGACTACCAGATTGGCTTCCTTTTTTTGGAGGATAGCATCTTGGTTCTTTTAGGGTTAGTATGATCCATGCACTCGTGTAAGTGCTTATAAAGTGCATTTGTGTAGGATTCAGCAGTTGTACCTCTATTGTCCATCTGCATGGGTGTCATGAAGTTTGCCACTTCTGTCTCGAGAAGCATGAAGTTGGCTTTGGAGCTTTGGTTTCCCCTAATGCAGGGTGGGGGCAGGATGTGGATGACCAGGGTGATTAGCTTGTGGTCGGATCTGACCAACGAGGAATTGATCTCTGGTGTGGAACACCGGTCACCCATATTGGTAATGACCAGGTCTAGGATATTGTTGCCCCTGGAGGTGGTGTGGATAAGTTGATCCAATGCATTGGAATTTATGAATTCCAGAAAACGTTTAGCAAAAGGGTTGGTACATGAGTAGTTTTCCCAGTTAATGGTGGAGCAGTTGAAATAGCCCATTATGAGGGTGTTGGGTTATACCCTAATATTTTCCAGTGTATCAAGAAATGAGGAGTGGGAATCCTGGGGCATGGTGAGGGATCTGTAGCAAGTTACAGTTTGGATTGTGGTCTTGCCCAGAGTTAGTTGCACTTGGATAATCTCGGATGCATTATGCTGAGCAACTAGCCTGGAGTTGTGGATATGGGCATGCCTCCGCCTTTAGTGTTTCAGTCCAGGTTAGGCGGCCAAAAGGTGTGGTGTGAATTATAGCCTGGTAATGCCATAGACACCTCTAAGGGAATGCTAGCCACAGGTAGATGTGACTGGCAATTGCATAAAATTGAATGTTCTGTGGTAAATTTGTGAGCATGTTTATTTGATAGCAATTTTAGCAGTTCATGGATAGTTTGTAAGCAAAATACATCATTCTCTTGCTGTTTTTCGGGAGGGGGAGCCAAGTTCCATTTCTCTGTTGGCATAAACAAAATTGTTTGTATAGAGGTTTGCTTTGCTATTGTTACTCACCTTGTTTTGGATCCAACCTTATTTTGTGTGTGATTGCAATATGATACAACCACATAAATCTTTTTTTTTTTAATATTTGAATATCTGTACTGTATTTTGTTTCTCCACTGATTAATATTGAAAAACTACCTTCTATGTTTTATATCTAAGTAGGACTTTTTTTATGTGATACTTATGCATATTATCTTTCTTTTGTGTTTTATGTCACTTTGGACTATGGCGCCCATGCATCCCAATCCTCGCAAACCCCTCTTCAGTGACACTAAGAATGAAGTGATTGTTGATGCATTTAGGCAACATGGCACCATTCTTCTTGACAGGGTATGTGGGATATATTTGGCAGAATGCAAATTTGGCAGCAGATAGTAACTTATGTAAACAAAGTAGGTGGCCAGAGCAGAACAAATGATCAGGTGCATCATAGGGCCACTGACATGATTTCACTGGCCCTAATGACAGCAGTTGCAGTGGCCTGTGAATGGATGGCTTTTAGTGAGTGCCTGCAACCACTGGCACCAAATGATGAATTCCTATCCACAGTCAGGGATTCAGAGAGTCAATAACAGTAAATGCAGTATAAAAAGCAGTAAAATCCCTGTGGAACATTTGTTAATATGAAACAAAAATCTATCAAATGTCTGATTGCAATGTTTTTGTTGAGTTACATGCTGGTTCTTTGACTAGGTTGTTACATGTACAAAATGAGCTTTATGATTTGCTAATGAATTGACTAACTGACATTGAATTATATGAATATTTTTCTGCACTTGTGTAAGTACTTATAGAGTGCATTTGTGTAGGATTCAGCAGTCGTAGCTATATTGTCCATCTGCATGGGTGTCATGAAGTTCACCACTTCTGTCTTAAGAAGCATGAAGTTGGCTTTGGAGAAATTTTTTACTGTGGTTTCCTTAATGGGGGGTGGGGGTGGGATGTGGATATCTAGGGTGATTAGCTTATGGTTGGATCTGTCCAACGAGGGGTTGACTTTAGGTGTGGAACACTGGTCACTCGTGTTCGTAATGACTAGGTCTAGGATATTGTTGCCCCGGGTGGGGGTGTGGATAAGTTGATCCAGGGCATTGGAATTTATGAATTCCAGAAAGCGTTGAGTGAAGGAGTTAATACATGAGTAGTTCTCCCAGTTAATGGTAGGTTAGTTGAAATTGCCCATTATTAGGGTGTTTGGTTGAACCCTAATATTTTCCAGCATATCAAAAAAATAGGAGTGGGAATCCTGAGGCATGGTGGGGGATCTGTAGCAAGCTACAATTTGCATTGCAGTTTTGCCGAGAGTTAGTTGCACTTGGATAACCTCAGATGCATTATGCTGAGCAACTAGCCTGGAGATGTGGATATCCTTAATGAATACAGACACAACTCCGCCTTTGGTGTTCCTATCCAGGTTAGATGGCCGAAAAGTGTGGCACGACTTATAGCCTGTGAATGCAGGGGTGCTCTCTGGAGCCTAGAACCAGTAGAACTAGGTCTCAGTCACTGCACAGATATCAATGTTCTCCATTTTAAGGAGTGCCTCGCGTGAGTGCATTTTGAGATTTAGACTTCTAGCATTGAGTTGCATTACCCCCAGTCTTTGCTTGCCTGTTCCTGTTATGGTGGTGAATTTGTCATTTGAACCTTGCCTAAAAAAGGCACTATAGGAGCAGCAAGAGCCTTAGCCAGTATCCGTAATCCCAGGGGTGACAGGTACAGGCCTTGTCTGGCAAAGCATCATGGTCTGTCTACCATGTCGTCCCAGGCAGACAGATACTGGATCCCCTTAGAATGACACCAGAAGCTTAGCCAAATGTTGAAGTCAATCATTTTGTCCTTGTACTGCAGTATCTTTCTGGGTGATGGCAGGATGTTACTCAGGGCTAGGGTTATATCTGCCTGGGCTACAAGATCAGAGAGCTCTTCCATGTTTATTTTCATGTAGTCCAGGGATGTACATCTCAGGTCATTCACATCAGCGTGGAGAATGACAGAGTCATATTTTTACTTGTTGTGGAATGACCTGAGTGAGTGGGTTATGTGGTGGATCCTGGCATCCAACAGGTAGCTGACAGTAACCTTCTCCTTGTTTAGCCTGTGAGTGGGACATCAGTGTGCCTGACTATAGAGTCAGCTATGACTAGTATGTTGGGTATGTTGTTTTGCCTTATGGGCTGTGGTTGAGTGGCACACTGAGTCTGTGGAATATGTGTTATTTGGGTTGTGTTGGGGGGGGTGGAGGTTTCTTGCGTTTCTGCTTTAGAGGTCTCTGTTGCTTGAGCAGATTATTATTGAGAGCCTCTGGGAATGTTTTTGTGTTTCTATGTGTGGATTTTTGTGATGTAGGTTTAGTGGAACTATGTGATTAGTGTGGTGTAGTGCAAGTGTTTACCTTCTCCTCTTGACTGTCAAGTTCTGTCTTGGTTGGAGACAGCTTTACCTCCAGTTTGGCTAGATAAGTGCATCTCTCACAGGTTGTAGTGTTGGGTGGTAGGAGGAGAGGGTTGTCTGTGTACATGAGGCAATTGCTACATTGCACCAAGATGCCCAGATTCATCATATAGACAGTAGAGAACACTGGGAGCTGACCCTTGGACATGCATGAATAAAAAAATATTTTCCTCTAGACAAGTGAGGAAAATAAGCAAGTGGGGAAAGTAAGTACAAAAACTGTTTTCCTCTAGATAATGAGGAAGGGTGAGTGCTGTAGTAATTTGTAGCTTATTTAGTGCTTGCAACAAGTTCTGAACAAGTGCTGAGCATGAATAATCAAATTCAAGTGCTAAAACTAAGAATCTGTCTCTGGACTAGACTAGTTACAGGAAAGAAACAACTGCAAATGCTTTAAATCAGAAAGTTGAGGGAATTGAAAAAATTGCCCAAACATCCAATAACTACAAATTCTGGGCCATAAACCACTCCTTATGTGGTAGATAGGTTACCTAGTGATTACTACTCCCACTGATAAGCTAGCAGGCTTCCCTCCAACACAGAATGGCTTGGGGGCACAGACGCTTACAAACAGTCCTGGATACAGCAAATCTGTATCTGGACTAGACTAGTTACAGGAAAGGGGGAAACAATTGGAAAAGCTGCCCAAATGGCCAGTAACTACAATTTCTGGGTCAGAACCATGCCTTATGTGTTAGATAGGTTACCTAGTACTTACCACTCCCACTGACAAGCTAGAAGGCTTCCCTTCAACATAGAAAGGCTTGGGGGGCTCAGGAACTTACAAACAGTCCTGGATACAGCAAATCTGTATCTGGACTAGACTAGTTACAGGAAGGGGAAACAAGTGCAAATGTGGGGTTTTAGGTCAGGAAGATGAGAGAGATGGAAACATTGCCCAAACGGCCAATAACTACAATTTCTGGGCCAGAAACCACCTCTTATGTGGTAGATAGGTTACCTAGTGCTTACCACTCCCAATGATAAGCTAGCAGGCTTTCCTCCAACACAGACAGGCTTGGGGGGCTCATAAGCTTACAAACAGTCCTGGATATAGCAAATCTGTATTTGGACTAGACTAGTTACGGGAAAGGCAGGAAACAAGCTTATTTTTTTTGTTACAGTTAAGCAGAACACAGGGAGATTCTAGCAATGTTTTTTGTAAAGGAAAGGGAGAAAGGAGAAGCAGAAGATAATTCAAGGTAAGGAAACTAAGTGGGCTGGCCTTCTCAGATGTTCTCTCTGTGTTAGGTAGAATGTGTTAATGACACTAGACTGGGAGGAGTGTCCCAGATCAAATTTACAGTAGGGGTGGACAACTGCAAAGCCACCAAGTATAACAGCAAGACAGCAACAGGGACGGAGGGCGGGGAACAATACTACAGCTACTAGCCTACACTCTTTTAGCCAGTCAATACTGCAGAAATGTTTACCACAGCAGAAGAACAGCAGTAAGCCACAAAATGAAAATTTTTAAACAGATAAAGGAGCAAGGAGACTACAGAATGCTTTTAACTGCAAACAAATAAGTTATATGATACACTCCTTGGCAGAAAATCAGAAAAAATGAACAGGTGCTTAACAAGTAGAGAAAATTTCAAGTAAATGCCTTTCACACAGTGAAACTAGCTAAAAAGCTTTACAAACGGTGTGACAGTAAAAAACCTTATCAGGCCCCTTAAGGCAGACAATTTTAGTTCAACCATGCAGATTAGTTAATAGCAATAAAATACATTAAAAAGTATGCAACAGCAATACAAAATGCTATATATATAAATTGCAATAACTAGTAAAAATAAGCAAAAAAAGGATATTTATTGTTATATATCTCAGATCAGAGTAGTAGTCAATGCCCCTCCTCCACTCAGCTCAGTGTGTATAGACAATAATCCTCTCAAAGTTAGGGCTTAAATACCAGAAGATACAACCTTAAATAACTTTTTTAAAAAAGCTCAAAAGAACCAATGAGTACTTACTCCAAGACCTATCACAACCAATGTGTCACATAGTTCACAACACCAGTGTGCCACCCAGCAACAGCCCCTAAGGCAAGACAATGTACCTAACACTTTAGTCATAGGTGACTCTATAGTCCGGCACACTGATGTCCCTCTCACCAGGTTGAATAAGGAGAAAATTACAGCCAGCTGCCTGTCGGGTGCCAGGATCCACCACATAACGCATGCACTCAAGTCACTCCACAACAAGTACAAATATGACTCTGTCATTGTCCATGTTGGAGTGAATGACTTGAGACGTACCTCCCTGGACTACATGAAAAGAGACATGGAAGAGCTCTCAGATCATGTGGCCAAGGCAGGTATGATCCTAGCCCTGAGTAGCATCCTGCCTTCACCCAGAATGATACCACAATATAAGGATAAAATGATTGACTTCAACAATTGGCTAAGCTTATGGTGTCATTCAAAGGGGATCCAGTATCTGTCTGCCTAGGATGACATGATTGACAGACCACTATGCTTTGCCAGAGATGGTCTGCACCTGTCGCCCCTGGGATTCAGGTTACTGGCTAAGGCTCTTGCCACCCCTATAGTGCCTTTTTTAGGCAAACTTCAAAGAACAAAACCACCACCGTAACAGGTACAAGCATGCAAAATCTGAAGGTAATGCTATTCAATGCTAGAAGTCTAAACCTCAAAATGCATTCTCTCGAGGCACTCCTAAAAATGGAGAACATCAATATCTGTGCAGTAACTGAGACCTGGTTCAAGGCTCCAGAGAGTACCCCTGCAATACCAGACTACAACTCTTACCACACTTTTCGGCCACCAAACCAGGACCGAAACATTAAAGGTGGAGGAGTGTCAATATTCACCAAGAATATTCACACCACCAGGCTAGTTGGCCAACACAATGTGTCTGAAATTCTCCAAGTGCAACTAACACTAGGTAAGACTGCAATCCAAATTGTAGCTTGCGACAGATCCCCCACCATACCCCAAGATTCTCACTACACCTTTCTAAACATACTGGAAAATATTAAGATAGAACCAAACACCCTAATACTGGGTGATTTTAACTACCCTGCCATTAACTGGGAAAACTAGTCATGTCCCAACACCTTTGCGCAACGGTTCTTGGAATTCATAAATTCCAATGCCCTGGATCAACTAATCCATAGTCCCACCAGGGGCTCCAATATCCTAGACCTGGTCATTACCAACATGGGAAATCAATGCTCCATACCTATGGTCACCCACTCATTAGTCAGGTCTGACCATAAGCTAATCACCCTTAACATCCAGATCCCACCCCCACCCCCTAGTAAAGAAACCACCATAAAAAACTTCTCCAAAGCCAACTTCATGCTATTCAAGTCAGAAGTGACAAACTTCATGACACCCATGCAGACAGGAACTGAAAGTTCAACTGCTGAATCCTACACTAAGGCACTGTATGAGCACATCCACTCATGCATGAATCATGCCATCCCAAATAGAACCAAAATGCTCTCATCCAAAAAAAGGAAGCCAATCTGGTGGTCCCCTGCCATAAACAAACTTTACAACAAAAGGAAGAAACTTTTGCAGAAAAGAGGAAAATCCCAGGATGCAAAAAACTCCCTTACTAGCCTCAGTAAGAAACTGAGATGCCTCATAAAATCCTCCAAAGCTAGTTACGAAAATAAAATTGCCAAAGATTCCAAAGACAACCACAAAGCATTCTATAACTATGTCAAGAATCTAAATGGCAATGCTCAAATCTGCTCTGAGCTAAAACAGAATGGCATTAAATATACTGATCCGAAGGATATTGCCAATATCCTGGCAGATCGATTCAGTGCCAACTTCACCCCCCTCTCACCCCTTAAATGGCCCATCTCAATACCGGAAGATTGCCAAATTCCAGTAATAATGGCCACACAGGTACAAAACGCACTCTCTAAAGCCAAGAATACAGCATCCATGGGACCAGATGACATCCCGGGCTGTGTACTACATGAACTGCAATATGAACTGGCACCTCACCTAAGTGTCATGTTTAATCATAGTCTCACCTCAGGTTTCATGCCCACTGAGTGGCGCAGAGCTACAGTTATCCCAATCCACAAGGGGGGATCCACCTTGGATCCTGGAAACTACCGTCCCATCAGTCTGACAAGCCTTATCTGCAAGGCCATGGAGCGTATTATCATGGAACTTATAAACAAAGACATTGGCAACCTTCAAACACTGGACCCCACCCAGTTTGGGTTTGTGAAGGGCCGGTCTTGTCTCCTGAACCTGATTGACTTCTTTGAATCAGTCTCCAGAGCCATGGACAAGGGTAAGGTGGTCCACACAGCCTATCTAGACCTTGCCAAGGCCTTTGACACCATCCCCCACTCAGGAATCATAGATAAACTTACTAAGTTGGGCATTAATCCCTATGTCACCCAATGGGTTGCTAAACGGCTTACTGATAGAACCCACACTAAAAGTAGCCAACTCCAAATCCAGCTCCAGACAAGTGACAAGTGGAGTACCTCAGGGTTCAGTCCTGGGGCCGCTCTTGTTGGGCATCTACTTCTCTGAAGTACAGGTCAACACTAAGGGACTCTGGCTAACAAAGTTTGCAGATGACTGCAATCTGGGAGACATTATTGAATCCCCAAATGATGTGGATACTCTACAAAAGGGCCTTACAGAACAGATGCTTGGTTCCAGAGCCATGGGCTCAAGCTCAATGCCAAGAAATGTATTGTTATCCCCTTAGGGAAAAAACATGTATCCATGAATTACCATATATGTGGCAGTACACTAAACACAGAAAGTGTGATAAGAGATTTAGGGACACAGGTGGACAGTGGTCTCACCTTCGATAACCACATCGCCACAACAGTCAGGAAATCCTTCTATGTGGCACACCTCATCACGAAGGGCTTTTCATCCATAAAAAAGGAGGTCATTGTCCCACTGTACTCATCCATCATTAGACCCATTATAGAATACAATGCCCCATTTGGTATGTACCTCTCAAGACATCTGCAACAACTGGAAAAGCCTCAGAAATACCTCACTAAAAGAATCACAGGTCTAAAGCAGATGCCCTACACTGACCGCCTTAAAAAACTCCAGCTATACTCTGTCGTGACATCGCCTACTCAGAGGCAATCTCTGCTTAACATACAAGGCCATGTCAAACCCAGAGCTGTTGGACATGCTACACTTAAAGAAATCCCAATCCCTCAGAGCTACACACCCCAGGGATCTAAACCTTGTCATCACAATAAACAAAACATGCTGGAGGGATAGGTTCCTGACCCAGAGACTCCCCAGACTCTGGAATAGATTGCCCATACATGTCAAGCAGAGTGCCTCTTTGAACCTCTTCAAGAGGAACCTTGACGATTGGATGGGAGAAAGGAAATTCACCCCAGGGATCACATCAGTCGCCCTGCTAGACAGGGGTCCAGGAAAGTAAATAATGTGGGAAGAAATAGCCAGGGAATTGTTATGGCTAGGCTTGTATAGGCCCTAGGGCTGATAGCCTATTACCAACCTATGAACCTATGAACCATCCAACCTCCACCAGCCAGCAGCCAGTCAACACAATCCTGCCACAAAGGTAATGAATGGCTTCTGCTAACTCAAGATGGCCTGGACATGTGCTCAGAACAATCACTGCAAAACAAGTGCAAATGTGGGGTTTTAGATCAGGAAGTTGAGAGAGATGGAAAAATTGCCCAAACGGCCAATAACTACAATTTCTGGGCCAGAAACCACCTCTTATGTGGTAGATAGGTTACCTAGTGCTTACCACTCCCAATGATAAGCTAGCAGGCTTTCCTCCAACACAGACAGGCTTGGGGGGGGCTCATAAGCTTACAAACAGTCCTGGATATAGCAAATCTGTATTTGGACTAGACTAGTTACAGGAAAGGCAGGAAACAAGCTTATTTTTTGTTACAGTTAAGCAGAAAACAGGGAGATTCTAGCAACGTTTTTTTTTGTAAAGGAAAGGGAGAAAGGAGAAGCAGAAGATAATTCAAGGTAAGGAAACTAAGTGGGCTGGCCTTCTCAGATGTTCCCTCTGTGTTAGGTA
This sequence comes from Protopterus annectens, assembly GCF_019279795.1. Lineage (NCBI taxonomy): Eukaryota > Metazoa > Chordata > Ceratodontiformes > Protopteridae > Protopterus > Protopterus annectens. Next base: position 278,020,806 of record NC_056729.1, on the reverse strand, counting down.
GAATGTGTTAATGACACTAGACTGGGAGGAGTGTCCCAGATCAAATTTACAGTAGGAGTGGACAACTGCAAAGCCACCAAGTATAACAGCAAGACAGCAACAGGGACGGAGGGCAGGGAACAATACTACAGCTACTAGCCTACACTCTTTTAGCCAGTAAATACTGCAGAAATGTTTATCACAGCAGAAGAACAGCAGTAAGCCACAAAATGAAAGTTTTTAAACAGATAAAGGAGCAAGGAGACTCCACAGAATGCTTTTAACTGCAAACAAATAAGTTATATGATACACTCGGCAGAAAATCAGAACAAATGAACAGGTGCTTAACAAGTAGAGAAAATTTCAAGTAAATGCCTTTCACACAGTGAAACTAGCTAAAAAGCTTTACAAATGGTGTGACAGTAAAAAACCTTATCAGGCCCTTTAAGGCAGACAATTTTAGTTCAACCATGCAGATTAGTTAATAGCAATAAAATACATTAAAAAGTATGCAACAGCAATAAAAAATGCTATATATATATAAATTGCAATAACTAGTAAAAATAAGCAAAAAAAGGATACTTATTGTTATATATCTCAGATCAGAGTTGTAGTCAATGCCCCTCCTCCACTCAGCTCAGTGTGTATAGACAAAAATCCTCTCAAAGTTATGGCTTAAATACCAGAAGATACAATCTTAAATAACTTTTTAAAAAAAGTTCAAAAGAACCAATGAGTACTTACTCCAAGACCTAGACCATCCAACCTTCACCAGCCAGCAGCCAGTCAACACAATCCTGCCACAAAGGTAATGAATGGCTTCTGCTAATTCAAGATGGCCTGGACATGTGCTCAGAACAATCACTGCAAAAACAAATAGGCCCAGAGACAACAAATCTGAACTGGAACAATACTACAGCTACTAGCCTACACTCTTTCAGCCAGTACACACTATAGAAATCAGACAAGACGTTCCTTGTAGATCTGGATAAAGGCTTGCAAACCAAAAAATATAGAATATATCAACAACAAAGAAGTGGGATGCAAGTCCAACCAATGGTTTCAACAGAGATACTGTTTATTCGACAAAGAACAGAAAATAAAATGTAAGTGCTTTCGCAGTGTGTCCCACTGCTTTCTCAGATGTGTACATATTTGAAATGGAGCTTCCACTTACATACTATTACCATCAGTCACTAATTGAAAGCACCTGCTCCATGCATTCTCTTCCTAATGTCATATAATGCATGATCAAAAACAGCATGTTGGATCCCATGTGTCCCCCACACCCCCTAACTAAATATGCCAACTCCAAGATCACTCAACAGTAGGGAAATAGCAAACTCTGGTGAACGGCCAAGGGAAATTTTCCCTGCGTTATATTGGACATTCTCTGTTTTTTTTATTTCGATATTAGAAGATCGATGTTTAGATGTTCAATCACCTAAACATTCAGTCTTCTAATATAGACCCATGATAAATGTACCAGTTTCTATGTGGAAAAAACTAGTAGAACTCTGAGAGAGCGTTTACTTGAACAGTTGAGCTATATTAGACATAGAGATCCCACAATTCCCTTATTTAAACATGTTCATGATAATGTTGATCACTCTTTTAGTTTCTTAGTTTTACAATGTTTTAATGGTAATGACAGAGGAGATAATATGAATAATATTGTAGAGAAAGCAGAGACTAACTGGATAGTGCTTTTGCCATAAGTGCCCTGGGTTAAATGGGTATGTTCCCTTAAAGCCTTTGCTTAAGGAATGTAAATTGCTTCATTGAATAATTGATTGCATTTCATATATATATATATATATATATATATATATATATATATATATATATATATATATATATATATATATATATATATATATATATATATATTTATATGGTGTTTTTTTTTTGTATTTTGTCTGAAGAAATGTCTAGTATATGAGCATGAAAGCACTAACCTATTTTTTATTGAAAACTTGTGGATTTTAATGCTGTATTTGCTCCAGTGTAATTTGTTTTTCTTGCAGGGATTCAGAGAGCTCAGTGGAAAGTACACAACAGCATGTGATTGATGCTGGTGCTGCTGTTTCAGGCAGGACAAGTATGTCCCAGGAGGAGCTTCCCGGTTGGCTTACCTATCTCAATTGTTACATACTTCTTGCATAGTAAAACACTGATGGCAATACTTAAGTTCTATTTAACATAAATTTGTTTGGGAGGGGGGATAGTTGTAGACTGTTACTGTTACCAGCACATTATGGATAATTACACATGGGCTTGAGGTGGACAAGTCATCTAAGTTCTTGTTAAAGGTATCGTTTATAGACATATAAAGGGCAAAACATTTTAACCCCTGTGTTACTGTTAATAGTGATGATGGTGCCCTTACCTTTTGCTTAACTTCTTCCAGGATCATCCTCCATAGGGTCCCTAGAATTTTCTACACATGGCAAGCCAAACATTTTTAGTTAAGTACTGATGAGCAGTTCAAAGAATAATTTATTTTATCCATATTTGTGATTTGGGTGTCAGGACTGTTGTGTGTTTTGATGTACTATTTGTAATAGTGGCATCACTGTTAGTTTGTTAGCATATATTGGACTATAGTAGTGTAAGCATTAATTTCTTTCCTGTGTTTTTGCTTATTATCACGGGAGGTCCTGACAATGGAAGTGTAGGACTTTTACCACCTGATTTCAGTATATCAGCATACTTTGATGATGATGTTGGTCAAACACAGGTACAGTCTGGGGGTCCGCAGGTTGAATTTCACACTGATGTTGACATTCAGCCATGCCCTGTAATTCCATTGGACACTGCTAGTAGGCTTATACCAACCAATTCCAGTGAGCCCTCAAACATTGGAGAGGTTGAGGTTGAGACACCCAATCAGGGTAGTATGGTTACTATGGTTTCATTGCCTGTTGACTCTGGCTGTAGCCAAAGTGTGGGCAAAGTGCCATGCATGAGGGTAGTTTGGGGTGCTTAGAGGAGGCCTGCTGTCCATTCTCCACCTGATCTAGGTGTGTCTTCCCGTGTCACTTGATGTATTTTAGGGCCATCATGGAGGTGCAGGCACATTCCAACAGGTCCTCCAGAGAAATGCCTAGAGTTGTAGATATTGTACAGGCTGACATGTGTGAGTGCCTCCACTGTGCTGCCAATTCAATGGATTAGATGATTCATACATTGGAATGGGCAGTGTCTGTGATGGAATGTTTGCTGGGAGGGGAATGGCATCCACGTAGGAGTAGATCAGCTATATCATCTGATGTTAGCTAATGTGGCCATGCCCGATATTGCTCCCATAGTGGCACTACTTCCACTGCTCTATCAGTGGTTGTGGTGTCCACACCCAAATATAGTAGGCCATGGGGTTGAGGTCCTGGGCATCCTTGTGAGGAGACCTCATCCAGCAGACATTAGTCACTTTCAGGTAGCAGCAGTGCATCTGACTATGGGTGTGAATGAGCCAGTGCAACTCATGACAGATCCAGTTCTCATAGATGGGTATGACAATGATGAACTGCCACCTCTGCCATGCTTGGCTAACAGCTGTCTGATATACCAAGTCATAGAGCTAGCACAGAGCTTGGCTGTGTTCTTGCAAATACTCAAACACCAGCTTCACCTGGAGGGCCCATACAGACACACACACAACAGTTACATGGTTCAGTCATGGGTCTTAAAGGTCATTCTGTCTCAATAGCCATTTAACACTTTATGCAAATGTTTTCCTATTTCTGTTTCTTACTCGTACACACTCACCTTTTGTGTCAGCCTAGGCTTCCTGACCCCCCCCCCTACACACACACATACACACACACTTCACCCTGTGCAAGTGATGATAACTGTGCCATATCCTTGTTTTTCTATCTTTTGGATTCAGGGCATACCTCCCAACTGTACTGAATTACTTGTTTTTTTACTAAGTTTTGGGGTCCAAATAATGGGGTGTCATGATTCCCAAGTAGCACACCTCCATTTCTGACCTTTTCCCAGCTTTTTATTTTTAATTTTTTCCCCATTTTTTTTTTAGCTGATGTCATCACGTGCACGATGATGTCAGCTTTGTCGGGGCTAATAGCCTGTCGGTATTGAGCTCAAGGGCTCAAGTACACACATTTCCGGCAGGCTGGCTGATTTTGAATATGTTTCTGTGACCTGCAAGTGGGAAACAGTTATTCAAATGAGTGATTTTACTTTATTTCAACAGTAATGTGTGCACTTAGCCTTTCGCTTTATTTCAAATGGATCTTTTGGAGATTAGGCTGCACTTGCAAGCGTATCTTTTCACTCTATATTTCGAGTGAATGAGCTTGTGATAGGAAACATGTTTATTATTCTGTGAAGATCTTCTGGCTCAATGAAGAGTTGTGTGTGTGTATATGTGTGTGTGTGTGTTTGTGTGTGTGTGTGTGTGTGTGTGTGTGTGTGTGTGTGTGTGTGAATGCCCCCAATTTAATACACCTGGTGGCTAGAGGTACTCAGGCTCAAAACCTGTCCCTTGGGTACAGGGTAAAAGTGTCTAAAATCACTAGCCACCACCACTTGTGAGTTAAAGCCTCATATTTTTGATCTGTTCCTCATAAAATCTGTGGTTTTCAGGAATGTGGCAAATCACTGAATGATTGAATTCACTAAATAATGACAGGTATTTGAATTTCAGACTTCATATTCTTCAGAAACTAAATGATAACACAAAACCTTTTATTCTAGCCATTTTCTAAGTTTATAAGATCAGTATTTGAAAGTTGTCCCTATTTTGGGTCTGTAGTCCCCCATTATTGGCTTTGTCCAGGTTTTTTGTGCTAAGAGGTTGAGACTAGACTATGGTGAGAAGTGAGAACTGAATTCACTAAATGATAGCCATTGAAGTTTCAGTCTTCCTATCTTTTAGGAAAGTGTTGATTTGGCATAGTGGTATGCTGCTCTGACTGTAATGCACAGGGTCCTGGGTCCAAGACTTTGCAGTAAAATGCATTGCAGTAATACTTTTTATTCTAACAACTTTTTAAAATGTTTGTCTCAAATCACCCACCTTTTACTTATTTACATTACCAAGTAACAACATGCAAGGGTATGCATTCATTTGTATTATTACACAATTTTGTTTTAATACTTCAGGTTCAACACTTACCTTGTAAATCCAGCATTTGCTACAGCTTTAGTTCATGGCTGACTCTCTGTGATGCTAGCAGTACACAGCCACTAAATGGGTAGGTAAAGGTTGTGAGCATTGCTTGGCATCAATGTTACTATATGTATGTGCATAAGATGAAGGTGTTAGCCTCTTAGGTGGTGAATGAGTGTGTTATGTGTTCCCTCTTAGCCAGTGTGAGGGCATATAGAGCATGCCTATGTCTTCCTACACCCACAGCAGCTGCTGGCTCCCCCATTGACTTCTCACATGTATGTGGCTGTGGTGACCTTACCATTAGTGGTGGGATATATGCCCCTTCTCCTTGTTGATCCTTCTAAAGCTGTTTTCTCAGGATGATGTTGTGAAGCACGGCACAGATGGTGAAGATTTCAGTACATGTATGTGGATTGTACTGCAGGGCTCCCCCAGATGTATCTAGGCACTGGTACCGAGACTTCAGCCACCCAAACGCATGCTCTATGATATTTCTGGTTTGAGTGTGTGCCTCATTATGGCATTCTTCAACAGGTATGTGTGCATTTCTGATGGGCATCATCGTCCATGGTTCTAGTTCATAACCTGCATCCCCCAGTAAATGACCCTGTGAGATATCACCCGTAGTGAACATCTGATATAGTTGGGAGGTGTGCCAGATATATGAGTCATAGTAACTCCCAGAGTTGCCAGCACACACTCAAGATGATTCCCTTATCATTGCACATGATTTGGTAGTTACTAGAATGGAAGTCCTTTCTATTTATGTAGACCCTTCCCTGTTCTCCAGGTTGTGTCTTGATTTCTATATGTGTGCAATCCCTGGCACCAAGTACTTCTGGGTAGTGTGTTACAGGGTAGAACTCCTGCATATTTGTGTCTCTGTCCTCAGGAATACTAAGATCCTGGATGCAGATGACTCTGACACCCCAGCATGTCCCCTGTTGGTCTCTGAAAAGGTTCCTGTAGCTAAAATTCTAAGCGCTACACATACCTTTGTCTCCACTAGAGCAAAATGCAGAGGACAGGAAGAAATGGAAACAGGTGATCTGCTGTGGCGACCCCTAACGGGAACAGCCAAAAGAAGATGATGATGATGATCTATTGCACCAGAAAGAAAAATATGTACAATACATTGGCCAAACATGATATCTGAAGGGGAGCACCATAATTTTAGATTTCAGGTCTTGGAAGTTATTTATGAAAGTCCTAGATTAGGTGATATTTGTAATTTAACAGAGAATAAAGAACTGGCCTGGATTCTACATATGGGTGCATATATATATCACACTCTGTTTTCCAAACTAAGATCTCTTATCCTCTATTCCCTTACTCATATTAAACTCCAATGTGATGTCCATCCTAATCCAGGCTGAACCCTCACCACATTCTCTACTCTACCTCACCCCAAATCCATATTCTGACACCTGGTCTAACTCCACACCTAATATCTGCCACTGAAAAAAAGTAAGTCTGACCTTCTCATCATTAACGTCAATCTCAGAAGCTTGATAAACAAAGTACATGAATTTCATGCTGCTATTGCCCTTTACTCCCCTGATATAGCTGTCATTACTGAAACATGGCTTAAGCCTCATATTAAGTATGAAGAATTTCTTTATAATGGTTATAACATCCTCAGAGCTGATAGAGTATCTAGATGTGGTGGTGGGGTTGCCATTTTGTTGTTAAAGACAATCTTAAATTGGCACAGCTTAACTCTACTCCACTTGATATCCCTAACTCAGAAGTTTCAGTAGCATGCCTAGATATGAATAAACATAAGTCCATTATCTTTATAGCGATCTACCTGCCCACTGCTAATAATCTCCAAAATATTGAAAACATCTGTGAATGGGCCTCTTCCAACTTCAGCTATGAAACTATTATACTTGGAGATTTTAACCTTGACTGGACTACCTGCTCTTCTAAACCCCTACTAATGTTATAAACCTGTTCAGTTTCTATGAAAAAATTAACCACCCCACACACATCGGCAAACACACCAACAAGCAATCCATTCTTGACTGGATTTTAACAAACAAATCCAATATTAGCTATAATGCTGGGTGTCTCCCTGACACACTAAGCAATCACTTCCCTACATACTTGATTAGAAGACATACACACAATTCCTGCAACATTTCATTTCACTACATTAGCAATAAAAAACACATTTCTCCTACCCTATTTAATACTTTTCTTCAACAACATGACTGGGCACCTCTAAAAACTCTTCAATTGGACCTTGCAGTACAGTACTTCAGTAGTGCTTTCCTACAAATACTTAATGTTCTACCCCCAATTAGAAAAATCCAGACAGCTTCCCTGGTTGTCAAAAGAGACAGTTCTTCTACTAAAACAAAGGGACAGAGCCTGGTCTCTCTTTCAGAATAATAGAAGTAAACAAAATCCCATTACTTACCAACAACTTCAAAATCAAACTAAAAAACTAATTAAACAAGACAAAAAAAACTACTTCCAGACAAGTCAGCTAAATACCAGAAAAATCTCAAAAGATTCTGGCAAATAACCAATCTCTTTTTCAACCCAGGAAAACCCACTACCCCAGCCCCAATTCTGACCAACCCAAATGCTTGCATAGCCACTCAGTTTAACTCCCATTTCATTAACTCAGTAACCTCTCTACTAAACAGAACCCTTAATACACCTCTGTCCATACCGCAAACCTCCAACAGTTCTACCCTCCTCTATCTCAAACCTTTCCAAACAAGTTATATTAAAAATATCCTTTCTAAACTAAAACCTTGCACACTAGCTGCAGACCAGCTACCTGGAGACTTTCTACGACTAGCTGCTACTTCCATCGCTTACCCTGTATCTATTCTCATTAACCGTTCTATCTCTGAACAGTAAGTTACACTCCTCTGGAAAATATCTCACGTCATACCCTTACATAAAGGCGGTCCCTCTACTGATGTATCCAACTACAGACCCATTGCCATTTTGTCACCACTTACCAAAATCTTTGAAAAATGTATACATAAACAGATCTTAGACCACTTTCTGTCAAATAATCTATTATCTAATACACAACATGGCTTTCAACCTAGGCATAGCACCAGTACAGCTCTAACTAGCTTTACTAATACCATAAATCAATTCAAAAACAAAAAAAAACAACTAGTCTCTGCTACCTTCCTAGATATGTCAAAAAGCATTTGACACCGTATCTCATCAAATACTTCTCAATAAGCTGGTTTTCTACCACTGCAGATCTGAAGCCCTAAGCTGGTTTCATAGCTACCTGTCAGATAGAAAACAAACCACTTTATGGGAGCAATAAACTCTCCTCTCAGCTCCCTATACATGTAGGAGTCCCACAAGGATCTATCCTTGGCCCACTTTTATTCACAATTTTTACCAATGACCTAAACTCCTCAACAAATCCAGCCTCAATTGTATACTAACTTCCCTAATCTGCTCTGCCCCCTCTGTAAAGGAACTCCAAGAAAAAACTCAGGCAGCCCTCCACAATATTGAAAACTACTTAATAGCCCATCAGCTTATACTTAACCCCAATAAAACCAAGAGTATGGTCTTCTATAATACCTCAACAACAACCAACCAACCACCTATCTCTATTTCCTCTTCCAATGGCAAAAAAATGGAACCTGTTGAACATACAAAACTTCTTGGTGTCACAACTGATAGTGGATTTAAGTTTGACAAACATCTTGCACTAACAATTAAAAAGGTTTATGTCAAACTGGACTTTCTATAGGGCTAAATTGTATCTTACTGACCATGCCAGATTCGCAACAGCCAGAACTCATCTCTTATCTTCCCTGCTTTACTGTTCACAAATATTTACCAGTCTTCGCAAATCTGAACTGAATAGCTTTGAATCTTGCTATAACAAAATAGCCAAATTTGCCACTAATCAGTCTCAAAGATCTCACCACTGCACTGCCCTTCTCCAGCTGAACTGGTTAGAGCTCCCTCGCATGCTTACTCTAATTCAGCTACTAACTGCCCATACAGTCTTATACAAACCTGATAACTGCCCAGCTCTATCTGACCTTGTCCAACCCTACAATAACCTAAAATCTATTAGGTCTGCTGATAAAAGTATTGTTGAAGGTTAACAAAACCCAGAACTCTCACAGTGTCTCCTTATATTCACATATAATTACCAAACACTGGAATTCTCTACGTCAGCATATTCTGTCCATCAATGATACACATTCATTTAAACCATCCCTAAAGGAATATTTTGCCAAATATAGGCTTTGCTCATGTTCTCCACCAGGCTAACTAATTTAACTCCTTACTGTCTAAGTTCCTTCTCTCCACCACCCATTGTCAATATTTCTTGGCAATTGATCCTTCTTAGCTTCAGTTTGTGATATTTTTGTCCAAAACCCCCCCAAAAAAACAAATATATATTTTCGCTTTGTCTGTATGAATAGTATAAGCTTATTGTACTACCATTGTTATATGCTTTTAAATACAATGTCAAGGAACTTGCATTTGAACTCCTATTGTAATTGTCATATGTACAAATGTATAATTATGAAATCTTCCTTGGAGCTTTTTTCCCCAGGTCTCTACTGAAAACAGGTTTCTGTCCCAGTCAGACACTACCCCATTATCAAATGTAAATAAATAAATAAATAAATAAATGCAGCCATCTGGTGGAGATATGGCTAATGTAAATTAGGCATGTGCTGTTCCCCAGAAATTTATCTGGTATACTAACAACATGGCAGAGAGATTCTAAGGACAGCTGTATCACATTATGTTGGCAGGAAAGTTAAAAACAGTGCATGCCATCTTTTGTCAATGTATATTCATTCACTTCTATGGCAGGAGTGGTACTGTTAGTGCACCAATAGATAAGTACTGTAATGCCATCTCTGTGCATGTGAGTGTCTATGTGAATGTGTGCATTTGTGTGTGTGTATGTGTGGGGGAGGGGTCCTAGGGTCATGATTGCTTTTCTCCCCAGGCTTCCACTGAAAATAGGCTTCTAACCAGTCAGACTTTCCTGGTAATAGAATGTCAATAAATAAATCAAATGACCCATATTTTAGGCTCTATGACAATATTCAGCTCCCTTGTAATCAACTGACAAAACTGTGATGATAAAAAAGTGAAACAACATTCTAAATCAAAAATCTAAACAAGGGATGTTTAATGCTTGCAGAGGACAAGCTCACAAAACTCCCCACCCCCATCCTACTTATATATGGCAACTCTGAGATTACCTAGTATTGGAGACAGGAGAAATTCATAGGTACTGGAATCATGATATTTTCTGAAAAAAAAAGAAAAAAAAAGCATGCAGTACCCCATTAATGATAAGGCATGCAGGAGTGAATCATTAGTGTTCATTTAACTCAAGTCTTGCTCAACATATATAGTGATATGGCTCAATACCAGGTTAACAATTCTTTCAAGGGTTTTGCCTAACAGACAGAGATTAGCAATGGAACTTGAAAGAGGTATTGTGGTATGCCTGAGTCATGGAGCTACAAAAACAGAAATGAAAAAGGTTGATAATTCAGGCTATAGGTCTGCAAATTGCTGAGATTGCCATTTTAAGGAATTCAGATTGCATGTTGTACATGACTTTGGTATGCAAGTTTTCAATACATTTTTTAAAATAGTTCTGGAAGTGGGTTTGAAATTAAGCATGAGACATTTGCACAAAAGTGTTAACTGGTGGGCTGTTTTAGTAAGAGGATGGGATGTGTTTGATTTAGACAGCAGTGACATTTGTTGCACACTGAAAAGAACTGCACAACATAATGTTGTGTACCATGCTACGTCTAGGTCTTTGCTGGCAGTTTTAGTCTTTTGCCACCTCCTTAACAGGTTTCCAAAGCAGTTTTGGATAGGACAACATTTCTCTTTATTTCTCCTTTAAGTAAAGAACTTCATCTCAAAAGAGGACTGCAAGAAATTCCCAATGATAGACTTACTAAAAGTGATGTAATGTGTGACTCTGTGTCGAAGATGCTTATTTTTAACTCATATAAACCTTTTCCAAGTTTATGAACATATTCAGATTGATGTCCAAGTGTTGCAGCTTACTGAATCATTTTGTCTGCTTTGTAATAGTTGTAAAGTACCATATCAGGTACCGTACCATATCAGGAATAGATTACGATCATAAGGGCAAATGCAGCGATCACACAACCACTTACTCGTTATCATTTTAAGTGCATGACTGGTAAAATGTCTTTTCATCCTGTAAACATGATTTAATGGACCATAAACATTTTTATTCAATTACTTTGCTAATTTCAATATTTGCTCCAGCAAGTTTAAAGTTGCTCACTGCAAAACTCATCTATGTTAATTAAATAACTGTTCAGTAAAAAAATAACATGGTTCATCTGAGAAGTGCAAGACTCAAATTCTAACCTGTGTGAAAAAAAATATATTTCAAATATGTATGCCTAGCATACTGGCATAAACCTATGTGTCATCTTTAACAGTTTCAGCCCTGTTCCTGAAATCTCCTGTGCAGTTACAATTATTTCACAAGCAGATAGATGCCCCTTTTGCATTAATTATGTTTGATTTCTAGAGGTTCCAGTCTGAGCTGCAGTCCCTACTGTTTTAGCAGCTACATTTTTATGGATATGTAAGTTTGCCAGATACTGCAGTATCATTCATATCCAGAAATGTCCAGAAATCAAAATGGTTTACTTACATGGTGTAACAGGTTTTATGTCCAGAAGGCAGAATACCTTTCAAGTAATTCTTATGCTATAAAGTTTTGATAAAAAAATATTTCAAAAAAGTAAAGAAGGCAGCAGAATGCAGTACACTTCTAGAAAAAAATACAGTTTCATATTTTATTTTTATTTTATTTTATATTTGTTGACCTGGATAGTCCGACTGGATACATTTCCATTTTCAGCGTAGGCCTGGGGAGAAAAGCTCCAAACTTACAAACAGATAAAGACAAGCAAGTTACAGTATATGCATAAACATATTGTATTAACATACAAGTTGCAGTCTCACATTTCAAGCTTATGAATAATACAGTTTATATACAGAAATATATACAAATATGTTACAGTTTCTCTTATCAAACCTATAGGTGCAGCTTATATACAGAGTATCTGCAAAGATATTACAGTTTATCTTTTCAAACCTTTTAGTGTAAAAGGTTAGTTGCTATGAATAAGAAATTGCAGGGATATGGAAGTAGATGAGGATTTAGCACGGGTTAGAACATAACCAGTGAGTTTTAAAATACTGTGTTAGATTTTTTTTTAATTGATTAAGGGAGGGGTTCAGAGTAAGGTCAGATGGGAGTGAATTCCAGGTTTTGCCTACTGAATTTGCAAACAAAGATTCTCCTGATAGGTTGTTAGTTTTAACCGATTGAACCAAAAGTTTTGTAGTGGAACAAAAAGGCCTAGCATTTTTGTAGGGATGGTGGATGTTTTTAAGGGAGAGTGTTTTTTTCTGGATGGTTAATAACCTTGAATACTACAGTAAGTTGAGTAAATTGAATTAGCCTGGGAAGTTCTAGTTAACCTAAAAGGTGTAAGTTTTGACAATGATGTGTCCTGTAGGGAGCTCCTGTGGCAAACCTGGTAATTTGATTGTAGCAGCTAGAGAGTTTGCTGAGATCAGTTTTGTTCAAGTTAGTGAGTATTGGTGATGCATAGAGTTAAAAGCAGATGGGTATGGGCAATGACAGTCCTAGCTAGAGGGGCGAGAAAAGGTTTGTTTTTGTATAGGGAGACAAGTTTTTTATTAACGGTTTTAATAGTTTGGTTTACATGCATAACATATTTGAGGTTGTTGTCTATTATAACACCCAGGAGTTTGGTATACAATCTGTTGAGATTATGGTCCCATTGCTAGATGTTATAGTAAATGAAGGTTGAGAAGATTTGTGAGTATGGGAGAAGAGTAATAGTTTTGTTTTATTAGGGTTTAATATCAGCTGTTGATTAGAGATCCAGTTTTCCACTGTATTAAAGGTTTTCTAGGTTAAACTAAGGAGATCTGTAGGGATAGAGGTTGAGCAGATCAGGGTGGAGTCATTGGCATATTGTATGCAGGTTGCACCTGGGATTACAGTGTGGAGGTCATAAAGAGGGAGAAAAGAAGGGGACCTAATATGGAGCCTTGAGGGACACCAAGGGTAATGGGGAGAAGGATGGAGAGTTTGTCCTGCCAAAGGACAGCCTGCTGTCTTCCACTAAGATAAGATTGAAACTACTGTATAGCATGGTTGTTTAGGGATATTTTATTTAGGGTAAGTAAGAGTAGGTAGTGGTTAACCATGTCAAAGGCCTTGAAAGGAGCGAGAAACAGGGCAGAATATAGTTTGTTGTTACAGTTGGAATTTATGAAATTAGAAAAGGAGAGGAGGGCTGAGGTAGTACTGTGCTGTGGTCTAAATCCATGCTGGGAGCTGGCCAGAAGATTATTTTGAATAAGGTAGTGTAAGAGTTGTTTATGGATACACTTTTCCATAATTTTAGCCAGATGGGAAAGGATAGCTATTGGTCTATAGTTTGACAGTTCAATGGAGCTGCCACCTTTATGGAGTGGTATGACGAGATATTTTCCAGATAGAGGGGATAGAGCCTTCAGTTATAGTTCTGTTTATCAAAATAGTGACAGGGTGTGCTATGACATCAGTAGCTTTTTGCAGGTAGTCTGCAGGGAGGAGGTCAGCTGAAAGAGTGGTTGATTTGAGTTTTTTTAATTAGGGCTCTAATGAGTGAAGTCAGAACTTTTTGGAAGCTAAAGGAGAGATTGTCACTGGGTTTAAGGGTTTCAGCATTAGGATGAGTGGGTTTAGGTTTGCTAGTAAGGGCCTGGATGGTTTTTTTGAAGAAACTGTTGAAGGTGTTGATACTGGACTCTGGCGATTTTTGGGTAGGGGCCGAGGGGGTTGGAGTAGTGGATTACCCTGGGTGGATGAGTTTGTTAATACCTGCCCAGAACTTCTGTGTCTTGTTGTGGTATTTCTGCTGGAGATGGCAGAAATTGTTTTTTTTTGTCTAGTAATATGGGGGGTTTTTTGTATCATTCCTATATTGTTGACATTTGAGTTGATCTTGTGGGGCTTTAGGGGTGTGCCAGGTGTTCCAGGCATTATTTCTTTGGATGATCTTTAGTTTGGTTTCTTTAGTGAGCCAGGGGGCAACTTTTGTTTTAATTCTAATAGAGCGTGCAGGTGCATGGTTGTCAAGAATGGCCAGGAATGTGTTATTAAAGTGTGTTACTGCCTCATCTAGAGGTAGTTGCTTTAGAATTGACCAATTGCACAATTTAAGTTCTTCTAGGAATTTATTCAGGTTAAAGTTTTTGTTATTTCTTATTGTTTTATATGTGGGTAGATGTGGACATTCAAATGTATGCCTAATAGTATAAGTTAAGAAATGGTCACTTAGATCTTCAGGGAGAGTACCTGATTTGTACATGTGGTGGGGGCTATTAATTAGTATCCAGTCTAGGATACTTTCTTTATTGTTAGGCTTGCTGATCCTAGTACTGGAGGTTATAATTTGTGTAAAACCATGTAGGTTTACATGGGTGGTTGGTGTGCCTGCAGTGCAGGTATTCCAATCTATATTGACGTCCCCTAGAACAATGGTCTCTTGGGGGAGAGCATGGAATGTTGGAATGAGCATGGAATGTACAAATCCAAAGTTATTTTCTCCTGCGGGTTCAGAAAGGAGTAATACACTGTGCTATCCAGCAGTGTACAGGTTTTCATGGAGTATTATGCCTGGGAGTTTCAGAAACCCTGTAACACTACAGACATACAAAGTCATCAGCCTGCTATGGTACAGTGGTCTCAATGGTGAAAGTTTCATGTAAATGCAGCCATCTGGTGGAGATATGGCTAATGTCAATTAGGCATGTGCTGTTCCCCAGAAATGTAGCCGGTATCAGAACAACATGACAGAGAGATTCTAAGAACAGATGTATCATTTTATGTTTGTAGGAAAGCTAAAAAACAGTGCATGCCATCTTTTGTAGCTGTATACTCAACCACTGCTTTGGCAGAAGTGGTGCTATTAGTGCATCAGTAGGAAAACATAAAGCCATCTCTGTGCAGGTGAGTGTCTGTGTAAATGTGTACATTTGTGTGTGTGTGTGGGGGGGGCCCTAGGTGCATGATTGCAGTTATATGAGAGTGTGCATGTGTGTGTGTGTGTGGGGGGGTGTGCATATGCATGTGTGTCTCTGTCTGTCTGTCACTTTGTGTTTGTGTATGTCTCTCTGTGAATGTCTAAGCATGTGAGTGTGAATGGGTGTCAGTATGCATGTGTCTGTGCATGTATGTATGCGTGCGTGTGCATGTGTTTCTGTGCGTGTGCGTGTGTGTGTGTGTGTGTGTGTGTGTGTGTGTGTGTGTGTGTGTGTGTGCGTGTGTGTGTGTGGGTGTATATGTATGGGTGACAGTATATGTAAGTGCATTTGTCAGTGTGTAGGTATGTGTGCATGTGTGCTTGTGTGTTTGAGTATACATACGAGTATATGTGCATATATGTGTGCATGGCTGTTTGTGAATGTCTATGTGTGTGAGTGTGCATGGGTGTCACTATACATGTGTTTGTGTGTTTATGCATGTGCTCACATGTGTGTGTGCCTATGTTTGAACGTGTCTTTGCAGCTGCACTGCATGATTTGGTAGGAGGACCCTTAACTTGGTTAGGTTTCACAGTACGCGTTCAATTCAGAGTCATGATAATGAGCTGTTAATGAGATATTGCTCACTGTGGGCTTATCATGTGTCTGAAATGCAGATTACCAGTGTTGTGCAACTGGGCTCTGTAGTTTTGACCAAACAGCACAGTCAGTGATAATATTGAATTTCACCCTCTGTTTTTGTAGTTTTGTGACAGATATCACTTGTAACAAAATTCATTGCCAAGTGCATACCACATACACACACACACACACACACACACACACACACACACACACACACACACACACACACACACACACACACACAGACTCATTAATGCATGAACACATGTACACACACAAAAAAACGAGACTAATGAGACTCTGAAGCCATGTAAGTAGTAAGGCAATGCAAACAGACAACAATAAACACGATACAAACTGTAACCGTAGACTGTGGCCAAGATCTGAGATAAACCTAATTTGATTAGTAGGTAGTGGTTTTCTTGAAGATAATTTTAGTTTTCTGGCTCATTTAGATGGACTTTTGAGTGATTAAAAACAATACACTGGGGTGTGACACGTGACTAGTTTAGCTGTAGGATTTCCAATGGATGGACTTACAAGTATGATAAATATAAATATATTAATGCAATCAGACTGCAGACTGTAAATGAAATGACATCATTTTTAATTCTGATATGGTTTTAATATATTCTACCTTGCAATTTCACACACACCAAGTTACTTGTCCAACCCAGTATTTATTGGCTGGACTAGACACCATGCAGTATCCAAGTGGACACAAATGTATTATTATTCTGTATGCTAGCTCCCAGATACTCTCATATTAGGCCTCATATGGAGTCTGTGCACTAGCTCTGCATATAAAATTCCTAATAGCTAGGCACCTGAACTAATAACATAATGTGCCTTATCTGTCTTTCTGTGATACTTACACAGAAAAGACTTATGAAAGGATAAATAAAGTAATTTCACATCAGCGAGCATATACTGTCTATAAGAATTTAAAGTGTGTGTCCTTTTGTCCTTGTGGTAATCACCCTGAGGACAGAAAACTGCAGCAGTGCATCAGCAAGTGAAACATTTGGAGTAAACAGTAGCATTGCCAAGGTAATGTAGTATACACAGACATAAGGTCTTGGTATTCAAAACTTATTGATGGGGTAATCAAAGCCCACCCACTTTGTAACATATTAT
>NC_056729.1:277933825-277998825 GCF_019279795.1 Protopterus annectens | reverse complement strand
TAAAAACTAATATTTACAATCTGCCACAGTATTTGGGTCTTTGCTCCTTCATTATTTTACATTTTGCCCAGATTTCTTATGATAAGAGGTTGAAGGGTATGCTTGATGTCATCTCTTACTGGCACATGTGAGGTTGCTGTCAACCCAAGCCCACATTCAAACCATCCCCCAAGTATGAGGAGTCATTCCTCTATCTAACAAGAGTTTCCAATAACTCTTTGACCTCTGTTAACTGAATCAGCACTAGAAGATCTAAACCCTTGTTCCTCACAAGGACTATCATATCAATAACCCTTTGTTATATCTGTGATAGAGACCTACTATGGTCATTGACAGCATTTACATCCAGCACCGTTTCCAGACAAGTCTGATCTGTATTATGCTTGCCTGTGGTATGTTTGCCAAGGATACACATGCCATACATGAGCAGGGTCTGCAGCTGAAGATTATTCTTCTGACTAGTGTACTTTTCAGATTGTTAACTCCTTTAATTGGCCATGCCAGTAGCTATACTCCTGTAGTAAAACATATCAGTCAGTGGTAGTATATGGTATGACATGGGATGCCCATACCTAGGGTCAAGCACCCCCTCCTTTATGCATATTATTATGAGCTGCAGTAGTGTTCACATACTATAACCATACATCAGCATATGATATGAACTCTAAACTCATTGCAGCATGTCGTAGTTTCCTACTGTCACAATTTGACCTCCATCCAGTCCCAGACATGGTGTACATTGACCTGCCAGCATCATGGTTTGCCACTTACATGTACAGAGTAATACCTGCCTTCCTCTTACTGATATCCAGCAGTGGGTTTGTTTGTAGCTGCTGAGGTACTTTGACAGACAAAACTCCTTGTTAAACTCTGAGAGTTACACATTCACAGACACATTACTAGAAGTCATCTGTTTCAGAACTGCATGGTTCTAAGTGCTGTTGCATGAAATATTGCTGGCACTTTATATAATGCTAACATAGTGGATATGCTAATGAAGTCAGGTTGCACCCCTGCCTGCGAATCACTGTCAGTGTATATTGCACTATTCAAACATAATGGAACTAACCATGCATGCCATGCTGTATGTCATGACACTAAGCATGTGACCTGTATGCTCATGCACACAGCATGTGTAGACCCTTTGTACTGCAGTGAAGTGCTGTGGCCATGTACTAGTGCAAATGGCATTACCCACATTGGGCCACAAGGAGACCAGCCTACACATAGCATCAGCTACATAGATGAATGTGCTTATTACCATCTGGGCTGACATGTCATCCAACTTTGCCAGGACCCAAACTATCTTCATTGCCATTCCATTCCTTGTTTACTGCTCAACACCCCCCAATCAGAATTTGTTTTGCCTTTGTATGCATGGGCCCATCCTCTTTTCTCACCACCTTTTTGCTATGTATACCACTCCTGTCAGTCTGTATCTGTCATCTTTCTTTCTCTGTCTAACCCTGCTACCTGGCTAATCCCTCTATCCTTTCCACAACCATCCCTTACTATTGTCCCCACCTACCCTTTTTCTCATACATTTAAAAAGGGCTACTTCCCACAAAACTTGCTCTTCCCCATTTGTATATTTTATAGTTACCCCTCTGTGTTTACATCTGCTTGTTGTTCTTTCCAGATTTCCTGCCTACCCTACTTCCTCCCCATTCATATGAAGAATAAAGTTGCCACTTTGCTGTGCATACTGTATATCCACATTGATGCATCTGTTGGCTGCTGCATGTCTATTCTTGTGTTGAGCAGGTTCTGTACAACACTAAGCTGCATGCATGAGCACTCTTTACTCATCCATACTGAGATGCCTTGCCCTGTGAATACTGTGTACCCACACTGATGGATGTGTTGGCTGCTGTGTGCCTCTTTTTGTGCTGGACAGATGGTGTACAGCACTAAGCTGCATGCATTACTCATCCATACTGAGATGCCTTGCCCTGTGCATACTGTGTACCCACATCGATGCATGTGTTGGCTGCTGCGTGCCTCTTTTTGAGCTGGACAGATGGTGTACAACACTAAGCTGCGTACACGAGTCCTCATTACTCATCCTTACTGAGATGTCTTGCCCTGTGCATACTGTGTACCCACACTGATGCATCTGTTGGTTGCTGTGTGCCTCTTCTTGTGCTGGGAAGGTGCTGTACAACACTAAGCTGCATGCACGAGTGCTCATTACTCATTCTTACTGAGATGCCTTGCCTTTGATGTCTGTTATGCCAGTCAAACATGCTACATGAACCTAGAAAAATGCTCCAGATGACACAAATATGTATTGTAAATCATATGAATAATTAAAATGTGTAGGGAAATTTAACTTGTTGATATAAGGGAGGCACACTGTAGTTTGTGATTTATATATGAAGTGCAAAAAGAAAGATAGGAATTCTTAATTATCACATCATATATTCACATACATTTTAATATTACAATTTTGAGTGATTTCAGCAGAAATTTTGCAGGTAAAGTGATGAAAAAGAATTTGGGCAATGATGTTAAAAGTATAAACTGCCTCATGAAGTGGTGTGGTATACAGGCTGAGGGTGATAACAGATTGACATATCATAGGAATCAGCACAAGACAACTCCAGATCATATTCCACATAATGAAACGTGGATTATTATTATTATTACATGACTGACTGCCATTAAAGGATGTTCTCACCATAAAACAACATGAATCTGTTTAGCAAAAATACAAAGAATGCTGGGAGAAAGTGCTCATTAAAAAATGACTTTTCCACATAGATAGATAGGAAACAGCTGTGAGAAGGGATATGGTAGAAACAATAATCTGAGAGTTTTTTGAGACGTGGAAATTATGGTGAATGGACTTTAACAAAGAAAACTAATGCTAGGTTTTAAACTAAATAAAAATAATTTTAGATTTTATGTAGTTAAATAATGAGAAGTGGAAGGGAAAGAAAAGGGTTCTACTACAAGCATTTGTGTCTCAAGTGTTCAAAGACCATGTCTTGAAGCCAGGGACTCAAGCATCTTGTAGCTCGTGGAGGCTGCCACTCACACTTGAACTTGAATATGAGTTTGGGCAAGTAGCTGCAACACCTTACTTGAATGCATTATTTGGGTTTGAGCAAGATATGTACAATATCCATGGGGAGGGAGTGAGAGTATTGATTATGGCAGTGGTCGAAAAGGGGATTTAGGTTTACAGAGTGGGCGTGGAGTTTAAAGGATAGGGAGCTGAGGGGAGTTTTGAGTTAGGGAGTGAAAAGGGAGTTTTGGGTTTAGGGAATGGAAAGAGAGTCCTTGGTTTAGGGAGTGGGATGTAGAGTTTTAAGGTTAGGGAGCAACTGGGAAATTTAGGTTTAATGATGGAGGTTGGAGTTTTAGGGACAGGGAGTGAGGACTCAGGTTAGGAGTAGGTTAGGATCTGGGTAGGAGTTTTAGGGTTTGAGTTAGGGCTCTAGTAGGGCTACACAATTCCATAGGGTTAGTTGTTGGGAGGGTCAAGTGGTCAGATGAGGTCAGGCTAGTGTAATTTGTGGCAGCGAGCAAGCGCGTGATGAGCTACTAGCATAGAAGTACTAGTAGCACCAGAGAAAAGTATATAAAAAGAAATATTAAAAATATATAACAAATGTTCAAAAAATATAAAATAATGCTGAAAAGAGGAAATGGCTATACAAAAAAATTAGAAATGATTGCGCTCACAAAGATGCATTGTGAGGAGAAAAAAATGTTTTTCCTTTGTTAGGAAAGCAAGTAATGCAAATAGAAATCAGAATGCAATGTTTATCATATAGTAAAGTAAACATAGTACAAGGAAGGTAGGAGTTAGTTGTAGCATGTGTTTGTGTGTGTGTGTGTGTGTGTGTGTGTGTGTGTGTGTGTGTGTGTGTGTGTGTGTGTGTGTGTGTGTGTGTGTGTGTATATATATATATATATATATATATATATATATATATATGTAAAGTGTGCTAAGAAAATTATATAGAAAGTTGAAAAGATGTTTTAAGAGCATAAAAGTAAATTGTGAGAAAAAAATAAAGACAGAATAAGTAGAGGTAACATTAAAAGAACTATATGTGGAAATCTCTCCTGAGAGATTATGGCTCTGAAGAATAGTTCGCAACATTTATTAATGTGTTAAGTAATTTATTGAAGGAGAAAAAAAAACACCCCCCAGATTTAATAAAATCCATGTAGGCATAGTGTACAGCCTACATGGAAAGTACCATGGCCATATACGTGGTTATCCCTTGGTAGTAAGCCATGCATATTAATAAAGGTGCATTACTGAGGGGCAGCCATGTACCATGGCTATTGAGTCAGTGTAGGGAGTGTGTTATTGTGTCTGGAAATGAATACCACACCACCTGCACTGTCAAAGTGTAGTATATCAATGTATGCATATGTATTAAATGTATTTATTTTTTTATGTTTGCGTGGCAGCAATTGACATGTGCCAGACATTTAAAAATACAAACCGGATACATTTTATTATGAATGCAAAGGTCAAGTTTAAGCATAGCTGAGCAGGTTTGCACAGTGTGGTGCTGTGCTCAGTAGTGCTTAAACATAATTGAGAGATATATGTAAAAGTATAAGAGTGTTCTATACATGCATGTAGTAAAATGGTTAGAGTGACAGCCTTATGTGCAGTAGGTGCAGGGTCTAAATACACCAACAGGTTATTAAGCATTTATTTTCCAAATATAAATTATGCCAATTATTTTTAAATCTTTTTGTGCTGTCCTCAACTAAGCTCCATTAAGCCCTGTTAAACCATACCAAGCACTGCTTAAACAAGATCCATTTTAGCACTGCTTGGCACCATGCAGCTCTGCCTAGCTGGTTTGCTCACTGCTAAGCATTGCCAGTTTAAGCACTGCTGAGCTGTGCTCAGCTGGTTTGTGTTGTGTTAAGCGATGCTCCGTATTTTTAAACATTTCCCAATGACAGTAAAGTTCAGGTAAACAGGATATATTAAGCACACTAGGTGGGAATACTGCAGAATCCATTGGAGTTTAACCTGTGAGGATACTATGACAGGTGTTGGAGAGGGTACATGCTTTCAGGCACAGTGTTGGAGCATTGAGGAGTCCAGGGTTATGGTCAGACTCCTAGTCAAAAACCACAAAGAATGGCTCATGCAGGGTGGTTACCGGTGCTCAGAGTGCAAAGCAGAGACCTGGGACAGACTGGCAAGGGACCTCAGCAGTGCAACTGGTATCCCCCGCACAGGTGAGCAGTGTCATCACCACCACAATGACCTGAAAAGAAGGAACAGGTCTAGCTTGGATATGTGGATCCAAGACTTCCGTGCAGGCAGTTTTCCACAAGTGTGTAAGTATGTTTACCTGTGTTGCACCAATGCATAATGGTATGCTTTGCTACCAAGAGCTGCTGAGGTGAGACCTTGCAATGTGGAGGCCCATGCAGAGCTCCAGGCCAGGTTGCACCATGAGTGTGGTGAGTATGGATGTATCTTCCAATTTATAGTCATATAAGCAAGAAAGAGTAAAGCATTAACTGCCATTAGATATATAAACAATTTTGATTGTATTGTAATGAATGTGGTCATAGATCTGGACTGCAATAAGTGACTACTGCCACATGTACTACAGTAAGCAGGAAAGAGTAAAGCATTAACCTTGATTAAGTAAATGAAATAAAGTTTCTATCACAATGACTGCGTAATTACAGCTGTATTGCAACACCTGCATTACATTAACTGTTGGTCAATAAAAACTCAGTAGTATGCCAGTAAATGCATGAAGGCATCTGTAATGAACTGTTGCTCAATACTTGTGGAATGAGAGCTGATATGTCAACCCAGTAACAATATATTGTATGCACCTGCAGTTTATTTAGTAATGTATAGGTTACCTAGTCTCTCTGCCACAACTGCATTTCATGCAGCTGTGTCCAGCTGTCACTGCACCGTATTATAACACTGTAATATTAGTAGCAGGTCATGTTCTGTTTCCAGGTTAACTCTATGACAAAATCAGTCTGTCAGATATTAGAAGTGACTCAATAACTCAGTTTGTTAAATGCTATGTACAAAGTACATTTTGCTAGACACAGACGAGGGTTCAAATCCAGTTCTATTTACTAATAACTATTACTGAATTACGTATGTTAGGATGATATAATATTCCCCCACAGGGACTACTGGTAAATGGCTGAGATAGCCCATAGCATGTTTAAATAATTGATTGTTCAGATGTCACAGACTGTTGAAATCATTCTCACAAATGTGCTATTTATCCACACAATAAAGGAAACAGGTTCAATAATAACAAACTATAATAAAAGAAATAAAATGTGTAATAACATATATCATTCTCTCCACAGGGACACATGTAAAAGGGTGAGCTAGCTCATATTATGTGTAAATAATTGTTTGTTCAGATGTCACACACTGTTAAAATCATTCTCATGAATGTGCTACTTATTCCCACAATAAAGAAAACAGGTTCAATAATAACAAACTATAATAAAATAAAAGAAATAAAATGTGTGGTATGTCTGCATCATCTTTCAGTTTGGTTTTCATTTAGCAAGACTACCTTTAGCAGTGCGTTTTTATTTCTGTTTCCCATGGTGCACAGGATTGTGCATAGGAGTTATGAACAATACCTGCTCCCGACTGAGGGCAGACTCGACAACCTAGTGGGGCCTGAAGGTTCCGGTACCCAGTCTCCAGCAAAGCCACCTTTGGAGCACTGAAGAAGCAGTGCTGACTGTCCATGGGTGGGGATCTCAGTCATACTGCTGCCCCCTGGAGGCATATGCACCTCTGATTCCACAACGCCATCCCCATCCAAATTGTTTACCCCCTCATGTGTCACTCACTACCCCTGTATGCTGTCTTGTCTGGCTTATCTGTCTGTAAACGCAACCTCTCCTACTCAAATTACCTCCCCACATGTGCCTATATCCCTTCCACAACATTCCACTCTCGCCTTAAAAAAAGTGCATCTATCTCACAAAACATATCACTGCATACATAGCTCTCCATTTTGCACACATTTCCACTAACCACAACTAATTATTACATTAATTAATGAACACATTTATGTTGCCCTCACCCCTCTCTCTGGGGTGTAAGGCTCCTTCTGTAAAACCTGCACAGCTGTTATTGTACAAGAAATGGAAAGCTTTGTTTTTTTCCTACACCCTTCCTGCACAGCCCTACCTGCCTTTTAGCATGTCTTCCCCCTGCTTGCCCCCATTTCACCACTTTCCTATCACCCTCCCCTTTTTCTTTTCTTTTTTCTTTTTATCGTGGGTTTAAGCAGAGCTAAGCGACAAGCCATGCAGACCCACAGAAACCCTCTTAAAACTACTTATAGGTGCCTTAATCATCTTACATGTTTCTCTCATCTGCAAAATAATCTCCACTGCCACATCTCAAACACAGGCCACTGCAGCTACAGCACAGGCATTAGCCCAGTAGACCACTCAGCTCTCAATTCAAGGAGCTGTTTCCAGCCAGATATACTGATTGCCACTGACACACTGCAAGTATATATAATGGGAAAAATGGGAATGTACCTGGGACTGTGATGCAGACGGTACACCAGTACACAGCCAAATATACATGAGGCCTGGGATAGCAGGTATAACTGTCAACTGTGCAGATTGTTGCAGAATGTCCACAGTTTGGTCCCCTAGTTTTGACACAGTTTTCAGAAAAACTTATCTGTCTGATAAAGTACTGTTAAGTCATTAAAGATTGAGATTAGAATATCATGACAGACATTTGAATGTCACAATTCATACCCTTCAGAAAATACATGCTAATGCAAATCCTGTGTCACAGATTGTATGCATGCACTATATCTTGCAAATAGAGTTGCGGTAGTACTGACTTAGTAGTTCAGTCTGTTAAATGCCTTGCATACAGTCCGTTTTGCCACTGACAGTCCTGGGTTTGAATCTAGCGAGTTGCACTTCAATTACATTCTTGTGAATACAGCAAATAATGTCTGAGTCATGAAATTTTAACCAAAACAGGTTGCTGCTACTGAATTAACTGCTACCCATGTTTGCAAGTCAAAGGCCTGTAGGTAGGGACAGATTGCACATATTCGTATACCTATATGTCGCCTACTACTCTCTGATTGGCACTGTTACATAACAGATGTACCTAAAGCACAAGCCTCAACTGGACTGTTATGGGTACCCTCACCCTGGCTCTCCTGTAATGACAGAGCTGACACTGCTCCCTCATTGACACATACAGCTTGCTGTCCTCCAAAGTGCTCACACTCCCCCTTATGTGTCCTACACTGCAGAAGCAGCTACAGCCTGCAACATAAGCAGCTGTATGTTCAGTTACCTGCTACAGACCTACCATACCTCACAACCCCCTAGAACAAGGGATTTAGACAACACTCATACAGAAAGGAGTGGGGGGTAAAGGTCCAGCGAGAGGGACATTTCACAGTTTGCCTCTACAAACATAGTGAGCTGATAGACTAGCAGTTACTGCAGCAGCATGCATATACTGATGGTTAGGACGTCTGACTCTCACATGTCTCTTCCCCCTTACTGACCTCAACCCGCAATGTTTAAAACTGAACTGCCAGATAATCACAATGTCATTTGAAAATGGCCAAACATAACATGCAAATCTGTGGACATACCTCATAAATTTCAACAGTAGACAGTATTTGTACCTACCCTCTATGATGTAGTCTCCACACCTCACTAATGTCCATCTCAACGACTAAGAAAGAGGCCAAAGCCTACATGAAGAACTTAAATATTGCACTATGGTGCCATGTCATTGGCTAATGAAAGTGCAACCCAGCTGTTTTGGATGCAATTAACAAGTATGAGGCACAGATTGGTGCACAGGCAATAACCTGTTTATGAGCATGTCCTACAAAAGGCAAGCAACTGCCTATGGGTAGCAGGTCTGCAAGTTGCTTTACCAAGACAGAGTATGATTTAGTAAGCTTTTTTCTTGAGGATTTGTTCACAAAAGGATTATATCACTCTACCAGGTATGTCATACAAGTCCCTATATAATGGGATGCAGATGGGAGGATGCAGTTATGGGGAATAGGGATTACAACAGTAGGCCTGTAGTGCATCTCTGGGAATGACATGTTGGTGATACCCTGCTGGCCAACAGCTACAGGCATACCTCTCAATTGTGCCTGCTGTGAATGAAATCACAGCTGTGGCCCTCTCAATCCCTCCTACAATGGTCATCTCCTGTACAAAAGCTACTGGATTGTGAGTTAGACATATTGACAGTAAGTAAGGGTGGACATGGCTGTCATATCACATGATGTACTGTCATTCAGCTCCTCTCAGTCTGTGAATGTTACACAGGAATATTTCAGACATTGTAAAGGTGCCTCAGACTGTCCCTGATGTACTTTGGCTAGGTCACTGTTTTGTCGACATTCATATATCATCACTTGAGAATTATGGCGAAGATACCTGGCAACCCCCTACAGCAGGAATTCAGGTCATAGACATTATTGGGGGGGGGCACAGGCCCACCCTCAATGACAGAGTGTTCATATTGGTCATACAGTGTAAGAATATGAATTGAGTAACAGATATTACTGTAGCATATGTTTATTTCTGAGGGTTCTGGCATGTGACAGCTAGATTCTCTATATTCTGACAACAACCATCAATTATTGGCCAACTGTTTGCCAGACATTCACATGTTTGTGCCAACAGGACCACATATATTAGGCACATGCACACATTCTGCAAACATTAGTGTACAGGAGAGGTATGATGCCTACAGGGAAAATATTATACAGCAGGTTTGCATTGCTGTTTGTCATTGTGGCATACTGGTTTTGCTGGACTGTCCCCATATACTTGTAATAACACAAACCTATTTGTTTGACAGTGTCTGTATGACATAGTAGTGGGACTTTGCCCATAGGGGACACACCACAGTAGACAGTACTGATGGGTGTGGAGGCATACAGTACACTCTGTCACGGCACACAGGGACATAATCGATATTGCTACTATGTTGGTGATAGCCACATACATAGTGTGTTGATAGACTGCGGGGTTTGACATGGAAGATAGCAGTAGATAGTGCAGGCCATTTCGGTTGTGTACAGTCCGTAGATAGTGGATATCCACTTATCGGGTCCTGTGATGTGTTCCCCTCTTGTTGTCATTCAGGAAAGATGTATCGAAGGAGGTACCCACCATTTTCAGATGTTGAAAACATTGTTATCCTGGATGGCCTCAGACTGCATCATAACATTTTGCTGTCCAGCAGTCACCAGCATCATAAACAACATGCAGCACTGTGGGCTGACCTTGTCACAGTAGTCAACCAAATAGGGCTACAGGACAGAACCTATGAGCAGATCTGACACCAGGCAACAGATATGGTCAGTGCTGCACAGCAAAGGGCTGCTCCAGTGGCCAGGGACCGTGCTGCCACCAGGGGAGGGCCTGCAGCAGAACACTGACTGTCGGCCACAGAGGAGTTCCTGACAAACCTGGAATCATCCATTGGCTCCCAACCATCTATTACCCCATACATCATGGAGAAAGGTGCCACAGCATCCACATCAGAGTAGTGTCCAGGTAGGCTTCCTGTGTTCATAGCTGTAATACTGTATCAGTCATTGTGGCAGCCTCTGCATGCAAGTAAATGGGTATCAGGTCTATCTGCATGGGAGGAGTTAATGCATAGTTGTGCACACATACTCAGAATGTCAGCAATGTAGGCTGTATCCCATTAGCTACTGTACATGTTGCTATATGCACATATTACCCTGTAAGAATGCCACATTTGGTATTGCTGACAATACCTCTCCCGCACATTTCCATAGGTATGTCAGATGTGTCCGGAGTCCAAGGTCCTGTATATGGTAAGTGTGATACTGTTGTCTTACAGATCATATATACCCTAAGAATGTTAAGTACTGCCATTTTGCACTAGGCACAACTGTTATGCTTAGCCAGAGTGCAATACTTGCATGCTCCATTTCGGAGGGGTTAACTGAAGTGCATTGAATGGGTAATTGCAGTTGTGTATCTGCAGGAGCAGCACCACAGTTACACTTATTGTTGAGAAGATCTATGCTGTCTGCTATACAGGAGGCAGTCTCTCACAGATGCCTGTTTACACACAATATGGAGATGGTACACACCTGAGGCAGTGATACTATAACTGGCATAGTATGCTCAAGATGGGTGCACTGTGTTTTAGGTGTGAGTCTATCAGATACACTGACATATTGCTTATCTCACGGGTGTATAGTACTGGCAGCATTAACTGGATGTAGCTGCAGTGCATGTTATAAAGGGCCTATCTTGTCGGTGTATGCTGTGGTCTGTTTGAGTGTTATGCATGGGATCAGAAATAAGATGTGGTATGTGTAATGCAGTTGTGGCTCCTCAGCTGTATGTGTGTGGGGATTGCCATACATAATAGTGCAGGTAGTAATGTACTTATTTTGTCTCCCTCCTTACAGGTGAACATGGGGGTTGGAGTATGTCCCCCTCACAACCTGATGTCAGTGTCTCATCAGACTCTGATGATGATGGTGGCCATAGTGAGGCACAGTCATGGAGGCACAGGCACATTTCAAATGCAGCACCAGCTGGATGCTCAGGATCATGGATGCAGCACAGTTTGACATCCATGACTCCCTCCACCAAATTGGTGATGCCATGGGTCATTTCACTGATGTAGTGGACAGACGGTGGGATGAGACACTGTCATTCATTGACCGCATGTTGTCTGTGCTGGGACATCTGGTTGGATTTAGGCATTGGACACATGGACATAGGTCAGCAACCCCATCTGCTGAGAGTCCATGTGGCCATGCACACTCACACTCCTGTAGTGTCAGTACCTCCAGAACTACAGAAGGGAGTGTGCTGTCCACACCATGACATGGCAGACCATGGGCACATGGTCCTGGGCAGTCCTGTGAGGGACAAGGTCCCAGCAGACACCAGTTACCATCAGCTACTAGCACTGCTTCTGACCCTGGGCATGGCGGTGCCAGTGCCACTCCTGATAGAGACAGTTACCGTGTTCATGGTCAGAGATGGTGAACTGTCCACTCTGCCATGTACGGTGCACAGCTGTCCAACATACACATGTATAGGGCTAGCACTGTGCTTGACTATGTATATGCAC
Organism: Protopterus annectens; assembly: GCF_019279795.1. Lineage (NCBI taxonomy): Eukaryota > Metazoa > Chordata > Ceratodontiformes > Protopteridae > Protopterus > Protopterus annectens. The sequence continues at coordinate 277,986,686 of NC_056729.1, read as the reverse complement.
ACACTCAAACATCACTGTCACATGCAGGTCACCAACAGACACACACGGCACCTCTCCATGTCCCAGCTAGACAGCACATATTCCTGACTCACACTCATGTTGTCAACTGTTTGGCACAGCCTAAGCCTCTGGCATCCTAACACCACACCCTGTGCATGTGATGATACCTATGCCACATCCCTGTCATTCATACCATCAATGCAGGGACACGCAAATATGTGTCTGATGCACAGGGTGACTATATGATATTACATGTAGTTTTGTAGTGTGGTAGTGTTATGGCATGACAGGTATATGCTGGCATGTGTCATGAGTACACATCAAACTTTTTGTACCTTTGTTGCATGATGTTTGACTGGTGGTAGTGTTGCAGAATGACAGGTGTCTCATAGAACTGTGTATGTTTCTGTTCCAGGGGTCTGAGTGGCTAAGCTTTGGAGACTTGGTGGCAATACAGCAGCACAGGATGGCATGGCACCACAGCAGATATATGACATCAGCAAGATACGGCTGTATAGATGCGTGGTTACCTAAGTGAATATCTGTAGAACAGTGTGTCAGGGGCAATGGAGGCAGTCAGCGTAATTATGAAAGCATACCCTGTGACAAGGCCTGCTACCCTTGATACGTGTGACCTGGGTGATCTGTACATACAAATGTAGGTGGTGGCAGATACCATGTATGTCTAGGCAGATGTGGGCTATTTAGGGCCCACAGCTAGTGAAAGGGCAGTAAAATGCATGACAATTTACACCTGCATATGTGTACTGCTGCATGGGAATATATTTGTACATTCACACACACAGATTTGCCCTTATTGAGATTAGAACCTCTACCTATCAGTACACACTACAGCACGAAGTGCTTATTGCATGCACCATGGAGCCATTGAAACTATCACCCAGTGCTGTTAAGATGGATGGCATCAGCAGACCTTGTAAAGGAGGTCAATGCAGAGGCTGGAAGGTAGTTGCAGGGCCTTAAAATGTATAACCTTTGTACAGAGATAGGCATGGGCACACTGCTGCAAGGGGATATATTTTACACACACACACACACACACACACACACACACACACACACACACACACACACACACAAATTGCCTGTTGCAAGATTAGAACCACTACCTATCTATTAGCATACACTATAGCACTAAGTGCTTATTGCATGCACCACAGTGCTTATATGTTTTGAGATTATCAGCTAGTGCTGTTAAGGTGGATGACATCAGCAGGTGTTGAAAGGGAGGCCAGTGTTGAGGAGGACACTAGTCACAGGGCCATAAAATAATTGACCATTGCACAGACATAGACCAGATGGGTATGTCTGTACTGCTGTAAGGGAAATATCTACACACACCCACAGTGGATGATGTGAGATTAGAACCCCTACCTACTTATTATTACACACTATAGCTCATAGTACTTATTGCACACACCAGCAGTTACCTCTGGTGTACATCTGGCTGCGGCCACAGTACTTGTGGGCTATGCAAAGTGGCCTTGTATTACACAGCATGTGTGGCTTGCAGAGTGAACCTGCTTTATGTTGTTATTGTATCTATGTTCCTAGCCATAGGGTACCTGTTAATACCCCAGCTATGTGTGTACAGTTACCAGTATCACCATTTCTGGCGGTTGCAATTTGCTAGGTGGACAATTGGCCAGTGACAATATGGCCTGTCCAAGTCCTGCATTGAAGCCATTACACATAACACCACCTGCTCACTGTTGTCTGTCTAAAGGGTGACATTCCACAGACACAGGGTGTGAGGTCCATCTACTGGTCCAGTAATCAAGGAGCCTCAATCCTCACCACTAGCACCAGTGAGGGGCGTGCACACTGGGGGGATAACAAGTACACACAGAGTAAAGCACGCTTTCCCTTAAGAGCACACAGAGATCACAGTCAGTCTGGAGCTGGTTTCTCCCTTTCTCTCCAGATCCCCAATAAGACTCCCCACTGGCACAGCTATAGAGTGGAGTCCTTAGCCAGGGTTCAAAGCCAAGTACTCCCAGCACTCCCTCTATCCAACCAGTGCTTCATGTCCCTGCCCAAGTAGCTGACACACACACACACACACACACACACACACACACACACACACACACACACACACACACACACACACACACACACACACACACACACACACACACACACACGCACACACTTTGAGATATGATTTAGATACAAAAACACAGACACTCCTGGGCAAGGCTGGCACAGGTTCCCTAGCTATGCTCCTTCTGTCCAGGCTATAAGGTAGTAATCCACTGCCACCAGAACCCCTAGTTATCAGCTACTAATAAGGCCCTTCCCAAGGGGTGACCAATTTTACCGTGTAATATTAGTTATCCAAATAGTAAGTGTAACCCAGGGCTAAGGGTATTCTGGAGTAGCTTAGTACTGTATTACCAAATACATGCAAGTACTCTGCAGCTTAAATTATCTTTACACAAAACAGCTACATTTGAAAGGTTTAAAATATTTAATAATAAATAATAACACAAGACAATATTTATTACTTCAACACAATGACATTACAGAGTTCAGTAATCACAGGAAAAACTATAAAACTATATCGTAGGATAGTCAGACAAATATAGAAAACAGCTAGTCTAATCTGGCTAAATTCCTATCTAACTCTAAGAGAAATTACAGTTCTAAATACCACTTTACTTACAAGACAGTGTGTTGGTGAGTTGTTAACAGGATGAGACAAAATCCAAAATGCTCTATTCTCTCTCTCTCTGAGAAAGTCTTACATTTATAACACAGTACTGCTGAGTCATTTCACATTACATCATTCTTGACACTTCTCTGGTTCCCAGGCCAACAGAAACTCAAAATTTACATTTCTTAGTAAGCATGCACCTGGCCCGGAAGCCACAGCAATAAAAGACAATATACATTTAAATTTTTAATAAATATCTCTTAAATCAAGACAATAGAAATAATTTCCTGGCCCAGATATCCTGTATCCAAGCTTTGAGATCAAATAGTCATAAAATGCTTTACTTTATCAGCTTTCTTTCAACAGAGTACACTGTGGTTACATCTTTGAAGCTCAGTGCAACATATACCCCAAAATTCATGAAGCTTGTACCAGGTGCAGGAGTAGCGTCGGCTTTCTAACACCAAATATGGCCACCGAGTGATTCAGGTACGAGCTGTTTCCATGTGCATTACCTGCGTACGCTATGCCCGCACAACTCCCGAGCTCTGTATGCTAATTACCCCATGTGCAGCAGTGTAGCATGGAAATGAAGGTATGTAGTGATTCAGGAAGTGGTGCAGGCATAGTGTAAGCATGCAGAAATGTAAACCATAGAAAACGGTTTACATTTTTGCAAACATAAAATCGGAGCCATGACAGCCAACCAAACACATGTATTATATTGTTAATATATGCCAGTGGCTAAATATATAGCCATTGGCATTAAAAAATGTACAAAATATAAAATTAACATTTAATATATATATATATATATATATATATATATATATATATATATATATATAGTCACACTATCGCGACATGGAAGCACAGGGCTGTGGTGCGCAAAGGGGAGCACAAGGAATATATAAAAATATAGATTAAATCCGCAAGGAAACACATTTCATGATTTCCCCAAATAGTCAATGGCAGGCATGCTACACCATACTATGGCGCAAGGGTTGCTAAGGGGCAGTGATAGTGTTATGCGCAGTAGCTAGGAATTAGTAGGCAATGCCATGCAAATGAGAGGAGTAATATTGAATTGCAGATTCCCCGCTGGTGTGAGGATGCACCTCACAGTGTAGCAGTGTAACACCGAGGTGTGCCCTTGAGATAAAGATGACATCAAGAGAGGGGTGTGTCGTCATTGCTGTAAGCACATTGGAGCATTGCTAAACCAGTTTGCCCCTAGCTAGGCAAAGCTGCAGGATAGGAGTGTGTTGAATTGGCCATAGCTATGCTTAGCTGAGAGTACACAAGGTAACCGAGTATGAATGTGAACGGAGATGAAAATGTGCATAAACCCGGTAAACGTGTTTGTGCGGCACGCACTGCAGCTGAAACAGGAAGGATATAGGAAAGAAATAAGGAAATGCTGCATCAGTGAAATTGGAGTACAAATGACTAATTAACACCTAAGAGCCTAAAGTGGGCCATTGACAACAGCTAACAAGGCTTCAAGCAGCTACCTGCAGAACAGGAAAGGGGACGGGCTGTGCTGCAGAGAAAACAGTAAAGTGTCAAAGCAGAACAAAGCCGATTTGCAGTATATCAGCTACAAGGCACATTTTGCCATGACTGAGCAGGGGGATGCATGCCTGATAATCGGAGGGGATCCAGGTTTAAAGGTGAATTAAAGGGCAACAGATTAATCAAGGCAGGCAAGTAGATCTCCACAGTAAAGGCCCCGCACTTGCAGTACTCATTGCAAAACCCATAATTAAGACACGCTGCAGCTGGAATAGCTCTTACACACCCACTGACATCAGCAGCATCCATAGCACAATAGTATAAAGTGTGAAAGCACCTCACACACATTTGTGTATTCCCATACACTCTGCACCAGTGGTGCATACAGATGGGGAACTTTTAGTATGCACATGTTAGTGGCTGCCATAGCTTTGATGCACCAGCATGTGTTGGAGACAGAAGGTGGTGTGGAGGATGATGCACATGACCACCTCAGGCACCAGAGGAGAAGGAGAGTGTTCAGAACCAGGGTAACCTACCAAGGGCTATATGATCTGGAGATAGTAGAGCATTACATGGTGGACAGGGACATCCTACAGCAACTTGTGGAGCTGTGCCAGCCACACCTCAGAGCCAGAACAAACAGAGGGGAACCCATCTCAGTGGATACAAAGGTATGTGTAAGCCTGCGAATACTAACTACAGGTACCTTTCAAAGACCAACTGGGAATATCATGGGGATCTCACAGGCATCAGCATCCAGGGTACTACACCAGTTCCCGGATGCCATGTTACACATGCCAAAGAGCACATATACTTCTCCCGAACACAAGAGGAGTTGGCCAGCAATATGCATCTCTTCCACCGTGTGGCAGAATACCCAGAGGTATTGGGTGCAATAGACTGCACGCACATACACATCAAGTCACCACCCAGTGAGCAGGGTAGGCACTACATAAACCACAAGGGATACTCCTCCATCAACTGCCAGGTCATGTGCAATGCCCAGGGCATTATCATGGATGTGTGTGCTGGCAGCCCTGGAAGCTATCACGACTCCTACATCTGGCATGCCTCACAGCTGTATCAGTTACTTGCCAGGGGGGGCATCCCAAATGGCCACCTGGGGGGAGATGCTGGCTATGCACTGGAACCGTGGATGATGACTCCCATCAGAAAGGCACACCCACCTATGCAGGAACGCCATAATGAGGCACATGCATAAACCAGAATCATCATAGAGCATGTGTTTGAGATGCTGAAATCACGATTCCATTGCTTGGGCATATCTGGTGGAGCCGTGCAGTACTCTCCAGGCACATGTGCCCACATCTTCATAGTGTGTGCCATGCTACACAATATGGTCCTGTGGAAACAGCTGCAGCAGGGACAGAATGGTGAAGGCCCTCACAGCTCACCACCATTGTCAAGGGCCTCACAGGCACAGAGGTACTAAGACCACAAACACTCTGAGCCAGCCCCAGTAGGCAGATGGAGGCATGCCCAGTATGCCCATGCCTTGGCAAAAAGGGAACGTATAGCACACACACACTGACAGTGTAGGCACCTAGGGACTGACACCTTTCTCCACCTGCACACACAGTAAAAATGGATGGCACACACACAAGACTACCTGTAAATTGTCGTGTATAGGCAGTCTACTGTGTGCATGCAACATAGGCAGCCCTCAACTATTGCACACACAACTGCCATTGGCACAAGGTAAGTCAACACCTGAACTGTAAATTAAGCTATCAACATATGCAGATACTGTATGTATAGATTAATAAGTAGGTACTTGGCCAACTGACAGAGGCCATTCATAAGCCCAGCCAAAATGTGTCAGCTTTTGCCACCACATAGATTCATTAACTGTCCCTCTGTGGAGCAGGGAAAATGGTGGGATCCCTGGGGTGCATCTACTGTTCCCCATCTACTCTTCAAGGTTTCTCTTGCAGAGTGTTAGTGAGGGGCTCTGTATAATGTAGTTAGGGATGTTGTTCCAAAGTATCAGGAGTGTCTGTGACAGGAATCTGTCCCTCCAGCATCTTCCAGTTACTGTTGTGGCAAGGTTCAGCTCACTACAGTGTGTTGCTCACTGTTACATGGATTCCCATAGGTGAAGCATACCCATCAAGCCTGAGTTCGACATGACTGTGTTGGCCAATGGAGATCATCTCTGGGTAAACAAGATGTTACTGAGTAAAGCAGGAATTTATTTAGTCTGGCTGCATAGGCCATATGTTGGAGGCCAGTATTCCCTTTGGCAATGTACATTCGTGGACCTCCCAGCTGTTGGAAGTGTCTTCTGAGGTACATCCCACATGGGTTATTATAACCTATGATGGGACTGATGAGTGATGAGTAAAGGGGCACTATAACCCCAGTATGTCTAGATGGGAATCCTTTAGTAATCAGATGGCCTACATAGAAGGATGTCCTATCTACTGTGGAGATATGATTGTCAAAGGGGAGATCACTATCTACCTTAGTCCCCAGATACCCAATTACCTTGTCCGTATTAAAGTGGCTGCCACTTATGTGTTAATATTTGGGTGCCAATTCCACAATGGAATGAACATGTAGTTAGTGGCACTTGGCTGGAGGCCATGACGTTGACACCCTGTGACGTTCTCTGTGAGGCCCCTTGAGGGATGTCTGTGTCAGCTGGACTATCAATCACGGCTCCCAGTTCACAGTCATTGCCAAACATGTTCTGTCCTAGTCCATCTGTGTTTGCCTGTACCTCTGAGACGTATATGCCAAACAGTAGGGCTCCCAGGACTGAGTCCTGTGGAACACCAGTCATGACTGGTCAAGAGTTGGACCTGGAGACCGCTAGTCGTACCATGTGGGTTCTGTGTGTAAGCCCATTGGCAACCCAACCTGTGATGTATGGGTGTAGGTACAGGATGGTATGTTTATCAATCATACCTGAGTGGGGCATGGTGTCAAAAGCCTTGGCATGGTCCAGGTAGTATGTGTGAACCACCACCCCCGGCATCTAATGTCCTGGTGACTGTATGTAAGACATCAAACAGGTTCAGTAGGCATGAAGTGCTCTCAACCAAGCTGACCTGGGTTGGGTCACGTGTTCAGAGGTTACCAATGTCTTTGTTAATGAGTGCCATGATGATGTGAACCATACCATTGCAGACCAGGCTAGTCAGGCTTATGGGGTGGTAGTTACCATGGTCAGTTATGATTCCATCTTGAAGGAGTGGAATAACCGTTGCCACGCACCACCACGTGCCATTGTATGGGCATGTAGCCTGTGAAGAGGCTGAGGTTGGAAAGCTTAATTAGGTGGGGGGGTCAGGTTGTTGCAAGATGCAGTCTGGGACAACATCTGCCTCCATTAATGCTGTGTTCTGCTGTTAGAGAGTGCCATTTCCACCTGTGTGTCTCTGATGTATGAGATACTGTACCTTTCGGGTAGTGTTGTGGGCTCTTTAAGGGGTGAAGTATGCACTGAATGTATCTGCAAGGATGTTGGCAATATCAGCAGGGTCATCATATTTTGTGCTATATTTCACCGGCACAGTGCAAATCTGTGTGTCACCACTTAGATCCTTGACATAGCCAAAGAAGGCTTTGTGGTTATCTTTCGAATCCTTGCGTATTCCCCTGCTGATGTTAGCCTTGGATGATGTCATGAGGGACCTACGTATCATACTAATAGTGGTCATGGATGTCTGCCCTTCATGGAATTTGCTGTTTGTCTGGAACACTGTCCTACTTCTGTAGTACAGCCTGTTTATTGCAGAGGTCCACCAGACTGGTGTCCTTGTCTAGGAGGAGTGAGTCTTGGTTTACCAGTGATGGCACAATCCATACATCCATGTAGGTGCTTATAGATTGCATTTGCAAATCTGTCTGTATCTTGAGCAGTGTTTCCCCTTAGTGTGGAGGCTGTGAAACCCCCTACCCCTGTCACTAGTAGTGTAAATTTAGCTGTAGGAAAGGTATACACTGTGGTATCCATGGGCGGGAGATGCTTGGGTGTGGAAACAGTGAATAGTTCATGGTCAGATCTAACCAGTGACCGGTTAACCTCCGCTGTGGTGCACCTGTTGCCCATGTTGGTGATGACCACTTCTAGTAGTTTCCACCCCACTTTAGGGAGGTTACCACCTGATATAGGGCATATGAGGTGATAAATTCCAGGAAGCGCTGGGCCTGGAAGTGAGTACTGGATTAAGTTTCCCAGTTAATGGTATGGTAGTTGACATTGACCAATGCCAGGGTGTGCGTTAGGACTGTCATGTTTTCCACTGTCTCCAGGTAGGTGGAGTGGTGGTCTTGGGTCATGGAGGGTGATCCATAGCAGGCCACAGTTTACATTGCAGTTGTGGCTGATGTTAGCTGCACTTGGATGATCTCAGAGGTATCATGCTGCCCCACTAACCTGGAGGTGTAGGTATCCCTGATGAATATGGATACAGCCCCTCCATGTCTGTATCAGTCCATGTTCTGTGGCTGAAATGTGTGGTATACGTTGTAGTCTGGTAGTGCTGTTGTGGTCTCAGGAGCCTTAAGACAAATCTCAGTTACTGCACAGATGTTGATGTTGTCCATCCTGAGGAGTGCTGTGAGTGCATGCTTATTGTGATCACAACCCCTGGTGTTGAGTAGCATAACCCTCACTGAATCTGCTACTGTGCCATTTACGGAGCTGGTATTCACCTTCAAGACTCTCCTAAATAAGGCACCATGGGGGCACCAATAGCCTTGGCCAGTATTCCAAAGCCTATGGCTGACACATAGGCCAGTATAGTATCATTGCATGCATGTTCCCCATCTGTGCTTGTTTTTCATCTCTCCTGTAGGTAACCTACTGGTAAGCAATATAAAGCCTTAAACTTATACAAGTCTTCTAGCTTCCAGGATAGGCTTTTGGAGTGACTAAGTATCAGTGTTCTGTATGTTCTTATTTTATTTATTTTATTTTATTTTACATTTGTTGACCACGCTGGTCCAACTGGATTTATGTCCATTTTCAGTGGAGGCCCGGGGAGAAAAGCTCCACATTTCAGAATAGAATAACAAATACATAGATACATTACCATGATTTGGCAAGTAATAATAGTACATTACATTTTAGCTTATGAGTAAGGAAAAAAACACAATGGCAAGTAATAATAGTACATTACATTTTAGCATATGAGTAAGTAAAAAAACACAATCATAGTTACAAATCGGGTATGGATATACATACAACAATATATAAGGTATGTGAAATAGAGCACTATTAAACTAAACGAGTTAAACACACTATATTGTTAGTAAAAGATCATTGAGTTTATGTGGATGATAAGATTAGTGTCTAGTGACAAGGGAGGTAGTTAGTCTGGGTTTGCACAGGGGCACAGCAAGTGGGATTTAAGGTATGGTTTGAGTTTGGTTTTAAACAGGGTAGTTGAGGGTAGGGAGGTTAGGTCATTTGGGAGGGAGTTCCAGGTTTTACCCACTGTGTTAGAGAACAGAGAGTCTCCAGCCAGATTGTTGGTTTTACTTGTGTTTACCAGTAATTTATTAGATGAGCACAGGGTCTTTAGGTTAATGTAGGGGGAGATTAGGTTAGTGAGTATTGGAGTATTTGTAGGATGATACAGTATCTTATGGGCAATAGTTAGTTGGTTGAATAGAATAAGATTTGCCAATTCTAACCATCCTAGTTGATTAATATTATTGCAATGATGAGTTCTATAGGTAGAACCAGTTGCAAATCTAGCAATATTATTGTAGGAACTGGCTAGCTTGTTCAGATTGCTTTTGCACAGTTTTGTATAGATAGGGGAAGCATATAGTAGGTTTGAGATTAAGTGGGCACGGGCAATAGTGGTCCTGGCTAGTGGAGTCAGAAAGGGTTTGATCCTGTAGAGGGAACCTAGTTTCTTGTTTACTGTTTTTATAGTGTTGTTAATATGGGGTTCAAAGGTGAGGTTGTTATTGATTAGTACTCCAAGTAGTTTTGCGGTAGAATCAGGAGTAATTATAGTACCATTGCTAGATGTAAGAGTCAAATGCAGTGGAAGGGCTCTGTGGGTGGGAGTAAATAGTAGCATTTTTGTTTTGTTTGGATTGAGGATGAGACAACGGTGAAGAAGACAATTTTCTACTGTGCTAAACATGTCTTGGGTTAGGGTCTGAAGTTGTGATAGTGAAGAAGCTGAGCATATGAGTGTGGAATCATCTGCATATTGGATACAGGTAGCTTGAGGTAATACAGAGTGTAGGTCATTAGTAAAAATAGAAAAGAAAGAGAGGACCCAATATGGAGCCTTGAGAGATGCCAAAGGTAATTGGGAGATGGGAAGACAGGTTATTCTCTCATAATACAGCCTGTTGCCTGTTATTTAAATAGGATTTGAACCATTGTATAGCAAGTGGATCAAGTGATAAGTTTCTAAGTGTGTTTATGAGTAGTTGGTGATTAACCATGTCGAAGGCTTTTGAAAGATCAATGAAGAGAGCTGAGGATAGAGTATTATTAATACGATATTTATTAATGCAGTCGGTGAAGGATAAGAGAGCAGAGGAGGTGCTATGAAATGGTCTGAAGCCATGTCGGCAGGTAGCTAGTAGGTTGTTTTCCAGTAGGTGGTTTACTAGTTGTTTATGAATGCACTTCTCCATGATTTTTGCTAGTGGGGATAGTATGGCTACAGGCCTATAGTTAGAAAAATCTTTGGAATTCCCACCTTTGTGCAGGGGGATGATATGTGAGATTTTCCAGATTAATGGAATAGTTCCTTCTGAAATAGTTCTGTTAATGAGAATGGATATGGGGTAGGCTATGGCTTTGGAGTTTTTTGCAGGTATTCTGCAGGTAGTAGATCTGCAGAGAGGGTGGTGGGTTTAAGTTTCTGAATGAGGGTGCAAACAAGGGATGTAGGAACTGGTTTGAACTGAAATAATGGGGGGCTGTTAGGGATAAAATTAGAAGCAGATGTAGTGTCAGGAGATAACTGCTTGGTCAAAGCTTGAATGGTGTCTGTGAGGAAAGTGTTAAAAGAATTGGCAATGTATATAGGGCTGTTGAGATTGGACCCTGAGGGGGTGGGTGTAATAGACCGACCTGGGTGCAACAGTTTATTGATACCAGACCAGAATTTTTGAGGTTTATTTTGGTGGGTTTGTTGGAGGTGACAGTAAAAGTTTCTTTTATCAGACAATATTGCTTTTTTAGTTTCATTTCTTAATTGTCTAAACTTTATTTGATCTGCTGGGTTTTTGGTTGTACGCCAGCTAGCCCAGAGTTTGTTTCTCTGGAGGATTTTTTGTTTGGTAGTTTTGGAGAGCCAAGGGGCTGGTTTAGACCTACTTCTTATTATTGGTGTTGGGGCATGGCAATCCAGTATGGATAAAAATTTAGTATTAAAGTATTTAACTGCATCTTCTAATGGTAGGTGTTTCAAGGGTGACCAGTCGCAAGCTTTGAGTTCTTTTTGAAGGCTATTGGGGTTAAAATTTTTGGTAGACCTTATTTTCTTATAAATGGTTGGGTTTGGGATGTCAGTCTTATATCTGATTAAGAAGGTGAGAGAGTGGTCACTTATATCTTCAGGGAGGGTCCCTACTTTGTAAGATTGGTTATGACTATTTGTAAGAATCCAATCCAGGGTGCTGTCATTGCTATTATGTTTATTGGTTCTAGTGGGGGATGTAATGGTTTGCATAAAACCATGTAGGTTGATATGGGTAGTAGGCTGTTCAGATGTGTAACTCCTCCAGTTTATGTTAAAGTCTCCAAGAATTATGGTTTCTTGTGGGTAGGTGGAGGATAGCCAACTTAGGATAGCCTCTAAGGTGTTAATGTTGTTGCCTGGGGAAGGTAGATACAGATGATGTAAATGGATTTACATTTGTTGAGTTGAATTTTGGAGATGAGAATTTCTGCATTGCTAGTCAGAGGAGGTTTAGAGTCTATGGAAGTAACCTGTAATTGAGATTTATATAAAATAGCTACTCCTCCACCTTTCTTGTAATTACGGTCAAGTCTGAGGATACTGTAACCTGGGAGGATGACAGTGGTGTCTTGTATTGTTGGCTTAAGCCATGTTTCAGAGAGACAGAGGATGTCAAATGAATGTACAATCCACGAGGGCATGTAGGTGGGCAACTTTATTATTTTGCTTTGAATATTGAGGTGGGCTATTAGGAGAGAGTTAGGAGGTTTAGTGTTCAGATGTGCATTAGTAGAAGTTGGGGGTGGTAGGCTGTGTGGTACTTGTAGAATTTGGGCCATGGTTTGGGTGTATGTTACCATCAATTAGGGAGTGGACTTGTATTGCTAGATTGAGAAGTAAACCTTTACATATAAAGTTCAGAGGTTTTCTAGTTTTAGGGCTGCAGTATGTGATATGAGTGAGTCTATGAAATTTGGCTGATAAATACTTTTGTGCATGGGATGTTTGATTATGGCTATGAGGGATAATAAGTGTTGATGTGGAGGTTTGTTTTGTGGGGTTATGAAATTGAAGGTAGTTAAGGTGTTCATAGAAAGTAAGTAGGTAGGGTATAGCTAAAATAGTTAAGACTGATAGTAGGAGTAAGAGCTTAAACTGTGTGAGGGTACTGTGAGATGGCACTGTAGAAGAATTGTATGTATGTTAGTGTACAGGTATAGGTGCAAATGGATAATGACTAGCGGAAAGAGGGTTGTAGCACTTTAAGGGGTTGGTTGATGTAATTGCTTGTATGGATAGGGGGTGAGTTTAGTGTGTATAAATGTAGATGTACTGGGGTGGGTGGGAATTGGGGGCAGGGTAGGGGAGCAGAGTGAGCCCGCAGGATGAACTGAGCGGGTAGAGCCACAGAAGGAGTGAGCCGTAGGAGAACAATCAGTGGAGAGCTGGGGTTAAGGTAAGTGAAGGTGGAGAAGGGTAGGAGGTGTTAGCCTTGATAGTGGGGATAGGGGGAGGGTAGCTGAAATGATACAGAGTAAGACGATAGAGGGATGAAGTGGGATTATAACTTTACAAGCAAGGAATGCTATATTCATGTAAGATGTGTATCAAGACAGAATGATAGATCTAGGATAGGGCACCACTTAGTGGCCAAAGGCTGTATAGCTACAATAGTTTCCTTTAGGAGGTAGCTGGTCTTGGAATTTGAGGAGAACATAAAGGATATTAGGTATTTACAGTGGTGTAGGAGGGAAGGTGGGCTAAGAAGAAGGAATAGGAAGGTTATGGCTACTGGACTCCCTAGCAGGGAAGTGTACTTTAAAACCTACAATAATTTATACAGTGTAGCTTTTATTGACAGAAGTTATATTACACATGCTTTCTTCTTTTTTATTGTCCTTGCGGGGCTATTTCTCAGGGCAGGAGAAGATTTGCTTCCTTAGTTTAGGGTGAAGATGGCTGTTATGAGATGGGTTAAAGTTGCTGGCCAACAGGACAGGGCAGTTCCACAATGTTAGTGCCTTACGAGCAGGTAGGACAATTTCTTCTTTTTTTATTGTCCTTGCGGGGCTGTTTCTCAGGGCGGGAGAAGATTCACTTCCTTAGTTTAGGGTGAAGATGGCTGTTATGAGATGGGTTAAGGTTGCTGGCCAACAGGACAGGGCAGTTCCACAATGTTAGTGCCTTACGAGCAGGTAGGGCAAACAAAGTGTGTACACCAGAGCTGGGGACGCACAGCAGCCAAGGGATAGACCGAGGTGTAAAGATGGCGGCATATAGGGAAAGGTATATTTATAAGGTACGTGTGGTTCTTATGTTCTTGCTGTACTTAACTGTTTCCTGACTACATGGTGATTTCTCACTTATATTGTGATCTGAAGGTCTGTTTATTCACATATTATGGCTGTGATGGCCTGCACTTTAGAGGTTCACAGATAGACTACTACCTATCTGCCCAAGGGCAATTAGAAGCATAGCTACAGTGTGCTGGCTTTCCCTACACCATTGATGAAGTAACTGAGCCTCTGTCAAGCATAGCCAATGAAGCAATTCCAGGCAGAGTTGCTGGAAGCTGTTGAAGATTGGGGTTGTAGAGGGTGATGGGGCACTTAGTGATCTAAAGAGGGCATGTTAATGTGACAATTCAACACCATTAAATTCCCACAATGGGTCTCACAGCTATCAAACTGGATAGGGTCCCCCACCCCCTGACTGTATGGTTCTGGGACACACGATCCCAGGGGTGTATATTCTGTTACCCATTCACACAACAAGGTTTCCCTTGAAGTTTGTCAGTGAGGGGCTATGCCTAATGTAGTTAGGAATTTAATGTATTGTCTCACAGTACATTTGTTATATGTTGTTATTTCAAGAGTACATGAAGCTCAGTGAGTTTGGGGGCCTCCGCCCTTTGCTTAGCCTAGCTTACACATAGAAATCATCTAAATAGGAAACAGGCAGAAGCAATGTTAATGTCAACAGTGTAATGGTTACAGCATCTGCATAGTATCTGTGCATTCAAGGTTCCAATCCCAATAAAGGCAGGGATGTTTATCATGTTCAAAAGTATACCTTAACCACAGCTTGCATATATAGGTAGTAATCATCTGTATAATAAACATTCGAAACACCAATATAAACCCATGTGTGCTGGACAGTACAGTCAACAGAGAATGTAATGTTATGTCAGCATATAGTGAGATGTTACTTCACTGACATGTAAATGTCCTGAGTAGTTAGAGGATGTGGCCATGTTTGTGCGCACAGCTATACGTTACAAAGTTTGTTTAACTGTTTTTAACAGCTGCTATAATGTCACACAGATGCTTTTAAACATGCTTACAACTGCTTAAATGAGCCTTATTCTGGAGTAAAAAACATTTGTAAAGCATTGCAGGTGTTGAACCCTGGATCATGCACACTACAGTCATGGGACTTACCACTAAGCCATCTGAGGTGTATACATGTTTCATGGTCTTAAGACTGCACCTTATACCATATGCATTTCACTGTAATAATCACAAATGGGACAGTCACTTTGTGTACATATGTACCGCACATTGTAATGTACTGTAGTCTGTGAACCAACACATTCCAGTCTACATATGTATTATTGTTACAAATTAATACAAAAAAAAAAAAATATATATATATATATATATATATATATATATATATATATATATACACATGTCAGTGATGTCTGCACATATATATATATATATATTATACAGTTACATCAATAGCCATATATATAAACATCTATGAACACACTTCGTGACACAGAAGCACTCCAAAGGAATTGGAGTGAACACAAAACACATGCAGCTCTGGTATTATAACAATGAATATTAGCCTAATTCACCATAGAAGGGGTGATTGTTGTGTATGTGAAGATTGGAGTGGGGGAGGAATGATGGATAATGCAATCATGCATCAAGGAGGGCCTGGGTCGGATGTCCAATAAGTGCACTGGAGGGGTATACATGGAGTATGGGGACAATATAGAAAGGAGGAGGTGAAGGACATAATGACGTTTTTGTTAACAATGATTTGTGCATTTTCTGTTTGGTTCTGCTTGTGCGGTGATTTTACATGTGGAGTGCCATTAAACTTTCACTTGCTGATTTGCTGTGCCTTTCTTTTGGTTGACAATATAGAAAGGGCACAAAACAAGAACCTTTCACATTCATAATACACCCTGTCATGTCGGATGCCCTACACTACACCGACACATCACAAAGCCGACACCCAAAACACCAACACCAAAAGACCAACAACACACAATACCGACAACTCACAAAACCGAACACCATAACACTGACACACAAAATGTAAACTACACATTACTCACAACTATATATGCACAAACCTTAATGCAAACCCTAACCCTAAGGTCCGACACTACCGCATACTTACCCTACCCACACCCTAACCCTAACTCACTTAATCCGCCCCTAAACCTAAAGTCCATCACTATTGCACACTTACCCTACCCACACCCTAACCCTAACTCACTTAACCCGCCTCTAAACCTAAAGTCCGTCACTATCGCATACGTACCTGACCCGCACCCTAACCCTAACGTCCGTCACTATCACACACTTACTTTACCTGCACCCTAACCCTAAGTCCGACACTACCGCACACTCACCTTTCCCGCACCCTAACCCTAAATCTTTCACTATCGCACACTTACCGAGCTGCGCTCACACGTTGCCCATGTCAGTGTTTCGACTGTCGAGATTTCACCTTGTCTATCATCTGTGTTGTCAGTCTTCTGGTGTCGGTCTTTTGGGCGTCGGCTTTGTGGAGTGTCAGTTTAGTGTAGGGGACCCGTCCTGTCACACTGCAACACCTAATTTCACAAACATATGAACATTAACATGTCTCAGACATATGTACACCAACTGACTGTCACATTTGTTTTCAGTAGTGAGGAATGCCTGTAGTAAAATGTATATTCTAAACACCATAACATTTGTACATATCTCAGATGCCTTAGTGGTAAAGTTAGTGACTGTGGTGTTCATGGTCCCGGGTTCAAGGGCTGTTAGGTTATTTTGATGGCCAGAATATGGGCTGTTGGATGCAGGTGGATTAAAGCACTCTTAAGCAGTTGTAAGCGGGTTTGCCTGATGGTAAGCAGTGCTGAAACACGGTAAATGGAGAAGTGCTTCACAGGTTTAACCTTTGCTTAATGTCGTGCAGACCATGGGCAAACCTGCTTACAACCACGTAAATGTATGTTATTCACACTTTCCTACCAGTGCCTACTCTGAGAGGTAAAATAATAACACCTTCCAGGAGTAGAACCCGCAACCATGTACTCCATCCTCAGAGTAACCTAACACTAAGCTACCTGGGATGTACCTATCCCAGTTGTGTATGCAGACAGGTTAAAACACAAAAGGGAGGAATGTGTTGAAATAGGACAACCCGCCATGTACCCAATTAAAGGTGTATGCTCATATATATATATATATATATATATATATATATATATATATATATATATATATATATATATAAAGAGAGAGAGAGATGCATAGAGACATGTCGATATATACAGGTCTACATATATATGTAGATATATAGATAAAACATCTACACATCTATGGAGGTACAGATAAACATATGCAATAATATATATATCTATATACATACACACACACACACACACACACACACATATATATATATATATATATATATATATATATATATATATATATATATATATATATATATATATATATATATATATATATATATATATATATATATATATATATATATATATATATATACACATACATACATACATACATGTATGTAGACAGCATCCGAAGTGTTCATATCTGAGTATAACATGGACCATAGCAATCACACATTCCGCACCCCCCAAACAATATGAACATAACATATGAAAAGTATATGCCAATACACTATTACAAATATGTTCTATGGACACAGTCACCAACACAACTGCAATGACTGCAAATATCCATGACAGAAATACACAGACAGCTTTCATTTTGCAAAACTTTACTACATTCCGATGTATTGCCAAAAGGATTCAAGTACTAACAGTACCTGCATGCTATACAGGAAGCATTGAATCAGCCTGCAATTACCATAGTATTAGTTCACTAAGGGATAGGTGTTCACATAGGGAAAGAACACCCACACACATATAGACATTGTATAAAAGGGGTTCCTACACACCTGCATGTGCTATGTACACCCACCAACATCTACCCCACAACCAAAATAATTACATCAATACATACTGTCATACCATAACCAATTATTCAACTACTGTACAACATCTGCTGAAACCTTAACATACCTGGACACAGACACACTAACATGGCCCTATGTGAAATAGTTGCTGTTATACAATTGAACAGCTGCTGACGTAACAGAGTTTGTATGAACTAATCCTGTTTCAGAGGGTTGAAAGGTTTGTACACCAGGAAGTGTTACCGAGTACTGATTATCAGCACAGTATGATACACAGTAGCAACAAACTAAATATGTCTGGTAAGCACACTGTAAACCCCCTAACATTATATGCATAGCTATGCAGCCTTGAGCTGGTCAAACAACCTGGCCAGACTGAAACAGATGCAGAAGTATCAGGTGCATACAAACCCTGCACAAGTAGAAATATTCAGAAATATGATATCAGTACTCACATTTAGACCAAATCCTCTAGGCATTACACACAATGTATTAGTGTTCGTCTCCATACAGCTGTTGCAATAGATTCCAAACAACACTTCCACGCTGTCTTCCTCGCAAGTAAGGCAAAGGGACAACGCACAAGTGGAGTACTCAATTATACTCCACTGTAGCCATGGTATCAGCTAAGGCAGTAGCAGCGCAGCTGATGTGCATGTAATTAGCTACTTAGGAACACCAATTGGTTATCGGGATAGCACGTTACTGATCTGTAACTATAAAAGGTTGCCTTGTCACACATTCAAACCATCTGTATCTACCTGTAGGACAGTACAAAACACTGAAAGACGAACCAAAAAATGAGTATTATACTAGTTAATAACACCTCCGATTACTAAGACGGTATGTATAACATGTAGTATGTCTGTGTACGTAGTACCTGTTCTGTAAGAATTACAGTGTAATCATTGCATATAGTGGAAATAGTTATCTTGTAGCAATGTATTGTTGAGCAGTAGTAATGCTTGTAGTATTCTATGTGTGTACTGCTGTAGGTCACAAGGCAAACTCCGCATACACAACAAATGATGATATGGGCTTGGAACCCACCAATTCGCTTCCAGCCATTGTCAGTGTCAGGATTGGTCCAACAAGTATGTGCTATAACAGGGGATAGTATATGTCGATATATTGTAACAGTCGACATATGTATGGGTGTATAAGTATGATGAACATGTTAAAGGTGGGCTTACCGTGCAAATAAGGTGTGCATTGTGGGATAATGTGCCAATAACTGTGTAATGTACAGTATATTAGGCAGATCTGTATTCTATTCTACATAGCAGTTCTGTTATGTTATGCAAACAGTAGTTATGTCTATTGGCAATTATAATACTCAATAACACGATACATATCATTTGTATTCGTCTGACAGTTTAGCAGCATGATAGCAAAGATAACTGGAAGAGCCAGGTAGCTATCCATGCACATACCACATGTAATATCCACCTCTCTAGTATCGTTTGCAAGCAATAACAGCTGTGCATGTGTACATGTTATGCAAATGTGTAGTGACCCTTGTTACAGGGCTGGACCTCTCTAGTATCATTTGCAAGCAATAACAGCTGTGCATGTGTACATGTTATGCAAATGTGTAGTGACCCTTGTTACAGGGCTGGACCTCTCTAGTATCGTTTGCAAGCAATAACAACTGTGCATGTGTACGTTATGCAAATGTGTAGTGACCCTTGTTACCATGCTGGACCTCTCTAGTATCATTTGCAGGCAATAAGAGCTGTGCATCTGTACATGTTACGCAAATGTGTAGTGACCCTTGTTACAGGGCTGGACCTCTCTAGTATCATTTTCAAGCAATAACAACTGTGCATGTGTACGTTATGCAAATGTGTAGTGACCCTTGTTACCGTGCTGGACCTCTCTAGTATCATTTGCAGGCAATAAGAGCTGTGCATGTGTACATGTTATGCAAATGTGTAGTGACCCTTGTTACATGGCTGGACCTCTCTAGTATCATTTACAAGCAATAAGGACTGTGCATGTGTACATGTTATGCAAATGTGTAGTGACCCTTTTACAGGGCTGGGCCAAATGGCTATATGCACACCTACATAGAGTGGATATTGAGAGTAGAGACACACTGGTTGAACTACCAGGTTTGTGTAGCCCAACCTCTCATTGCCAACCTAACAGCCACTGTATGTAAGGTAGTGCACAGCACTGGCAATGAAACAGGTTGCATATCATCTTTAACTCCAGTATAACATCTGCAGTAGGAGTGTAAGATGTAGGAGACAGCTGCCCATGTATAATAGCCACTTCATAGTTGATGGCATACACTATCTGATTATATCCTGGCATACACTATCTGATTATATCCTGATCATGTTGACAGTGGCATCAGAGTCTATTGATACATGACTTTGTTTGGAGAGTGGGTGTCTGTGCCCAACAGAGCTCATGGTCCTAGTGGGATATGTGAGTATATACCAAGAGAAGGAAATAGACCTGTAGACACTGGAATCATCTGTAATCAACTAACAGGATGTGATGTGCTCCTCAGAGGAGGAATGCTGCTAAAGGTAGCTACAATGTTTCTGTAATAGCCAGTGTTGTCACGTCTATATCACAAATATTTACATGTGAGCATCACTGTCTAAAACATCTTCATAAGCAATACATAAACTAAATACAGTACGTGGTACATGAAGTACTGAATGCTCATACAGGCATGTCCAAAAGTTAGCTACTGGTGTTTACTAATGTCAGCTTTGTGTATGTGGCCATCCTGGGGGAATGTAATCTCTATGCCATGTACACTGCCAAACCAACCTAACACCACACCCCACACATTGTTTGGGATGCAGCTACAGGGGTAAGCTGGAAGGCAGCCCAGTCTATAGCCATGACTGGACTGGACAGTCATGAGGTGTAGGTTAACACATGCATCTCTTCAACACAGCCAACACATACCCTTACCAGAACACAGTAATGACACCCACACACACTACCAGAAATCACTCACATTCACAGACGCTTCTAATAAGTGGCCCCCCAAGCTGGAAGAGACAGACACTGAAATACACAAACTGTATGACATAGTTTGCATAATTGTGCCACACCTCAGAACATGTGGCTGGAAACATGCCCAACAGTACTCATGTGTGAATGCAAACTCTTGCACTATGTTACACACCAACCTATACGAGGGCATACATACTGTCAGCTGCCTGTCTGCCATGATTAGCCACATACCCATACACTCAGACCACCTTTTGAACTTTACACATGACTCTGGCATATTCTATGTTGTTGTGCAGGACCTGTGATGCAGTAGCCTGGACTGCATGGAAACACATGTAGGGACTGTCAAGTCTTGTAGCCCATGCAGGTATGTCCCAAGGCCTGGGTAGCATTCTGCCATTGGCCAGAATGGTACTGCAGTACAGGGACAAAAGGATTGTATTCTACAATTGTCTAGTGTAGTGGTGCAAGTCAAAGGGTACCCAGTATCTGTCTGCCTGGGATAACATGGTTGACAGACCATGATGCTTTGCCAGACAGGGCCTGTACCTGTCACCCCTGGGAATCTGGCTGCTGCCTAGGGCTCATGCTTCCCCTATAGTGCCTTCATCATGCACAGTTCAAGTGAAGGTTCACTGCTGTTACAGGGACAGCCAAACAATAAACTGCGGGTCTCACTACACAATGATACATGTCAGAAACACTATATGGACACACATATGTCAATCCCTAACATGGAGAATATATGTGTGCAGTGGCTGAGACATGTTTCAATGCTCCGGAGAGCACGCCTGCGTGACCATGTTATAACACATACCTCACCTCTTGCCCATTATCCTTTATTGGAACACACGGGCCGCAGGTGAGTCAATATTCCTGAAGGATATGTACACCCCCACGCTAGTTGCACTTGCATAACTTCAGCTGCATTATGCTGAGCAACTACTTTTGTGCAAAAGTGGAATTCAAATTGCACCTTGCGACAGATCACCCACCAGGCCGCGGATTTCCCAACTGTCATAATGTGCTGTAATGGGGAAGATTAGGTCTGAGACAGAACCATAATAATGGCTACTCTCAACTATTCCATTATGAACTGGGAAGACTCCTCATGTACCAACACCTGCACTCAATGCATGTTGGATTCCATCGACCCCAATGACTTGAATCACAGTAGTCACACAAACAGGGCTAACAGTATGCTACACATAGTCAGTCTCCAATGCCAATGTTATGTTTCCTAAGAGCAGACTGGTGACTGTCATGGCACCCATGCAGATGGACAATGCATGTGCAAATGCTGAATCCTACACAAATGAACCTTAAGCAGTCACATATGTGCAGTGATTGGTGCCATTGAAACAGAACCAGGATTCAACCCAACACAAACAAGAAGGCAAACTTGTGATACCATGCTTTAAACTGTACCACAGAAGGTAGTAACTGTTGCAAGAGTGAACACACATGAGTGTAGATGATCCCTGGTCAGCCTCAGTAAGATGCAGATACACCATATAAAACCACACAAAGCTACTGTGAAACTAATCAACCACATATTATGAGGCCAGGCACAGAGCATTCTATAGCTGTGTTATTAACCGTAATGGCAACGACAAGACTTGCCGTGCTGCACAGCACTATGGCATGGGAAGAACTGCACCTACAGAAATAGCACCCGTTCATCCAGATAGGGTCTTGGAGAACCTAAACCCACTCCCACCTCCCCCCGCACAACAGGTACACTTAGTAATATATCCATGTATACTACAGGGCCCCTGTAATAACGACTATGCAGGTACAAGCTGCACTCTCTAAAGCCATACATACAGCTTTCATGGGACTTGTCAACATCCCAGGGTGTATCCTACACAAATGTAAGAACAATCAGCTATCCACATACATATGTTCAAGCATAGCTCCATGTCAGGCTGTGTACACAACGAATGGTGCACAACAGTTATCACACCCCACAAAGGGGGAGACACCATTGATAATGGGAAATAGTGCACAACTACCCTGCTGAGTCTGGTCTGTAAGGCCATGAACCATGATCAACATATTTGATGTACTCAGTACAGATGTAGCTGACAGTAGGGTTGATTCACACTGCATATCATGACCTTGCCAGGTCGTAGGACACCATCACCCATACTGTGTTCCAACTACACTCAGTAAACTAGGCGTATATTCCTATGTCACATGACTAGTTGGCAACTGGACTGCTGGCAGAACCAACACTACAGAAGGAGTCTGACTAATACATGCACATCAAACCAGTGCCAGCCACAGTAATACAGGGTTCATTCCTGGTACTCCCCCTCTTTGTTATCTATACCACACAGACTAACACAAAAGGCATCAACCTATTGATGTTTGCAAATGACTATGAACTAGGAGCAATAGTTGACTCAATGTGTGCTGCGTTCAAAATACAAAAGGGCTTTAGTGTGTCAGATGTGTGGTGTGTGACGTATGGCCACAATCTGACAGCTAAGTATTGTATTGTCATCCCCTATGTTACAAACCCTGTACCCAAGAACTACCACCTAGGCAGCTGTCAACATAATGGCAACTGTGTGTATGGGATGCAGCTGGACAGTACTCTTTCCTTTGATAGTTACTTCACCACACCAGACAAGTAGTCGTATGTGGCACCCCTAATCATGACAGGGTGCCATCCAGGAATATAGAAATAATTGCTCAGCCATACTCAACACCCATGTGACCTATAATAGATCACATATTTCCTTTAAGGGTTATTGCCCATGTGTAGATAGCCTACACTGCCCTTCCCAATCCGTAGCTGCACTATGTAGCATGCAACCTACCCTGAATAAAGCCATGTCCAACCCAGAAGTGTTGGGCATGCTACACTTAACACATCCTGATCCCAAATAAACACATACTTCATGGACATCCACCTTTCTAGTACAAGGATCACAACATGCCTGACAGATCTCTGTCCCATACACTTAACATACTCTTGCCATACTATGCATCCCTGCCCAGCGAAGCTGCACATCACCCCTCTCTGTGATATGGTGTGATGACCGCATGCCAAATATATCAGTAACCCTGTGGATCAGTTCTGTGGCACTGATTGAACTGGCCACTGAAACATACCTGTCTGTTGACTACAGCTAGGTAACCTATCTGCCTAGGCTCATAAATGGCCCAGGGCATATAGCCTACTGGATCATTATGACCATACATGCTATAGTTGATATCCAATCCTGCAAATAACATCAGACTAGCTATTGTTCCATGTGTCACACATGTGCAACACAGGCAATACATGGCAGGATGCTACACAGCTGTGCAGTGCCATGTAGATGTATATGGTGAAACACATACATGCTTGCAAGTCTGCAGGGTCACAGGTCATGTCCCTATTGGCTATGTATGACTATATATGTGACATATACACAGCATTAAGGTTGATTGCATTAATGTGAACACATCCAGGCATGTGCTGATAGGTAAAGACACCAGTACAGGCAAACAGACATGCCCACATCAAGACAACATCCACATGGTGTATGAGCAATGTCATCACATGAAATGCACACACATATATGGCAATAACATCACATCACCATTAAGTGTCAAATGTGTGTGACTTATACATGTCAGTGGTGTTAAGGTCATGTAGATTTGCAAAGACGTATTTATAATCTTAATAAATGTGATACACATGTATACTCAGCTGTACTTCTGTACTTCTCTGTAAGTTACTGTGACTTGTCTCCATCATTATGTCTTCCAAGTATGCCAAGTAGCAGGCTGCCAGTGTACAGCCACTTGGAGGATGAGGTCCTCGTCTCATACCTCCTCGACAACCATACAACACTCTTCAGCTATGTGCCACAGGATGCACAGCAGCGGGATGCCCTGTGGGAGGAACTCTGCAGGACGGTAAATGATGTTGGTGGTCACAATTGCACCTGTCAGGAGGTGCGCCGACACTGCACTGACCTCATAAGATGGGCAAAACAGCATGCTAAAGCAATCGCCAGGGAACAAGGTGCCAATGGTGGGGGGCCACTCACCCAGCCCCCACTCACACATACCGAGGAGCTACTGGCCTACCTGTGGACACCTGCAGACCTCCATCCACAAGCTTTAGCTGGTATTGTGAAGGTGGGAGTCTTTCAACCACCACGTCTGGAGTTGCCTGGTAAGTCATTACTGCACATATAACACAACTATATTTCACATAGTTACATGTGTTACTGTACAGTATGTAATGTAACATATGCAAGGCATGTATGCCCACATGCCACATACTATAGTCTGCTACTCTATGTATGCACAGATGTGCATACTCCATAGTATAGTGAATTGTACTGGCTTATGTGCTAACATGGACATTGCACCCTGTAGCTATCACACAGGTGTGGATAATGATCTTATTGCTGTGACACTCCTGTTTAGGTACCTCTGATGTTTTGCAGCAACAGCAGCCTGTTTCAGGTGAGATTGTTATTATTTACCAGGCTTGATACTGCATGGAACATATTAATTGCATGCTATCTGCCATAGCACACGTACACATAATGTATGGTGGTCCTGTTAATAGCCACTGGTCAGACCTGCAATGCATTACTGTGGTTACTCATGTGAAACAACTGAAGACTATATGAAACACCTACACTAAATCTTCCAAACTGTCATTGCCAGATGTCTGGACAACAGTGAATAGGTGTGTTTCACTGTAGGGACAGGTACTACATATCAGCATTACACATGTTGGGAATACGAACAGTACTGTACAGAGAGCATATGTGTGCACACAATCTAAATGTGTTGGAGCTGGAGTATGACTGGCCCACAGGATACACCCTTGTGGATTATACCCTTGCTATGAATGTCACACAATGTCATGTGCTATCTGACATGTCCATAACATGTAGTGGGCTGACTGCAACACTGCTCAACTATCATGCAAAGCATGTCTCACATCACATACATACCACCCTTTGTCTGCATAACCCTGTCGTCAGTGGAGCATATGACATCTATGGGTGTATGC
The DNA here is from genome assembly GCF_019279795.1 of Protopterus annectens. NCBI lineage: Eukaryota > Metazoa > Chordata > Ceratodontiformes > Protopteridae > Protopterus > Protopterus annectens. The sequence goes on along the minus strand of NC_056729.1, from coordinate 277,960,819 downwards.
CATATGGCATAACACTGACATGTGAAATAAGATGGCCATTACAACCATTGGGCAGAACGTGTGTACACATGGCCATGGAGGATGGCCAGAGACATGAAGCAACACAGACAGTAGAAGTGATGCACATGTGTGTACACCCTGTTGTACATTGGCTCGACATAATACAACTATGGCCTTTGTGTAATGGTAATATTGCAGATGTGAAACACTAAACATCATACAGGCCTGTGCACAGCTTGTGTAGGCATAACATGAAACCACCACATAACATGTCTTGAACATCTTGAGTGTGTCACAACTTGAAAGCATTGCACAACATACACATACAACCACATCAGGCCACAGACACAGTACATTCACCTTGCTGGTGTCAGACATCACTGTCATGCCTGCTCCTCATGTTTGTGAGGTACACAGATGGCATGTGGGACATAGAGTACTGCTAAGTTAGCCATGTGTGGGCATAGTTGCCAGGCATCAATACTATGGTTGCAGATGTGCAGGGGTGTCATCCGTATACTTTTCTGTGACCTGTGTCACACATTCCACATTAGGGTTTAGTGTGTATACACCTCAGTGAGGTGGGTCACATTCCACATTAGATATGTATTGTATGTGAACATAGTCATGGCTATGAACTGTGTCAGTAGCTCACACTGTATAGCAATTGTGAAGCCACATGATGCCCTGCAATGGCTATGCACTGCATATTTGTAGGGCAGACAGACAACACTGCATCAGCTGAAGGCCCATGTTAGTATAACATGTCCCTGCATTGGGACACCATTACTGTACTGTAGATTGGAAAGGACACCATTGTGTTACACATGTATGCATGCAGCAGAGAGACAAAAGAGAGACTTTGGAGTGATTAAGTATCATTTTTCTGCATTTTTTTGCTGCCTTTAGCTAATTCCACCTAAAACACCAATTTTCTAGAGTTTCTGTGATTTAAAAAGCTTCTGTCAGCTACATATTGTACTTATTTTACTGCCTGCACTTTAACAAAGTTGTTTTTGTGTTTAAATTACCTGTTTAACTGTTGTAGGCTACACACTCAAGTGTGATAGCCATTTCTGTGCATTTAAAGTGTTTTTTTATAGTATCTGCTTTATTTTCTGAAAAATATATATATATACTTGTTTTCCCACCTTTCTAAGCTAGTTTAGTCCAGGTTTCAGGTTAGTGCTGAATTCAGGGCTGTGTTACAAGTTTCTGTGTATTCCCATACCTTACTTGGGTAGAAGAAAGTTTCTCTGTTCACTGTGAGAGAGGGAGCTTTGAGCAGCCTATCTGTCCCTGGATGAGTGGTTTCAGCCCAGAAATTAATAGTTTATTGGCCCTTTTGGGCTAATTTCTATCTCTTTCATTTCCCTGCTATAAAACACACATTTGCAAGGTTTTTGTGCTTGTATACTGCTCAGCAAGCTCCTGCCTGGTGCCGTGCAGAGTTCTACAGCAGCAGAGAGACAAAAGAGAGACTTGGAGTGATTAAGTAACATTTTTCTGCATTTTCTTGCTGCCTTTAGCTAATTCCGCCTAAAACGCCAATTTTCTAGAGTTTCTGTGATTTAAAAAAGGTTGTTTCAGCTACATATTGTACTTATTTTACTGCCTGCACTTTAACAAAGTTGTTTTTGTGTTTAAATTACCTGTTTAACTGTTGTAGGCTACACACTCAAGTGTGATAGCCATTTATGTGCATTTAAAGTGTTTTTATTGTATCTGCTTTATTTTCTGAAAAAAAAAAATATATATATATATATATATACTTGTTTTCCCACCTTTCTAAGCTAGTTTATTCCAGTTTTCAGTTTAGTGTTGAATTCAGGGTTGTGTTACAAGTTTCTGTGGTTGCCCATACCTTACTTGGATAGAACGAAGTTTCTCTGTTCATTGTGAGTGAGGGAGCTTTGAGCAGCCTATCTGTTCCCGGAGGAGTGGTTTCAGTCCAGTAATTAGTAGTTTATTGGCCATTTTGGGCTAATTTTTATCTCTTTCATTTCCCTGCTATAAAACCTGCACTTGTGTGGTTTTGCACGCCAGGCAGTGCCGGTTAACTAGGGTATAAGTATTCCCGGCTCCACAAAGTCTACTCTTCAATTTTTCCCTTGGAACTAGACAAACTTTCAACTTAAGCACTCAAATCATTCACTTCTCATCCCTGCACTTGCCCAAAACTCATAGCAAGCACTAATAAACCTTAGCACTAGACCCCCCTATACTGTAGAGAAGGACACGGCTCTTTATTCGACCTTACCAGCCAATCAGTAAAACAGTTCACTGTACCTATCCAGGCATGTCCAAAGGGAAGTTTCAGGTGTACTCTCCAGTCCAACTGGTGAATCTGGGCATTTTGAGGCAATGTTACAATTGCCTCATGTACACAGACAACCCTCTCCTCCTTCCACCAAACACTAATACATGCAAGAGATGCAATTATACAGCCAAACTGGAGGCTAAGCTCACTCAACCCAAGACTGGACCAGGCAGTCAAGAGGAGAAGGGAATTACTTGCATCACACCACCAGTCTCACATAGACCTATGAAACCAGCACTGGCAAAAACACACATAAATACACAAAAACATACTCAGAAGCTCTAAATAAAAATCTGCAAAAGCAACAGAGACCTACAAAGCAAACATCCAAGCAGCCTCAACCCCCCAACACAAACCATGAAACACATACTTCACAAAACCAGTGTGCCACACAATTACAGCCGTTAAGGCAAAATAATATACCCAACACACTAGTAATAGGTGACTCTATAGTCAGGCACACTGACGTCCCACTAACTAGGCTGAACAAGGAGAAAGTTACTGTTAGTTGCCTGTTGGGTGCCAGGATCTGCCACATAACACACACACTCAGGTCACTCCAGAACAAGTACAAATATGACTGCCATTGTGTCATTGTCCATGTTGGTGTGAATGACCTGAGCCGTACCTCCCTGGACTACATGAAAAGAGACATGGAGGAACTCTCTGATCACATAGCCCAGGCTGGTATGACCCTGACCCTGAGTAGCATCCTGCCCTCACCAAGAATGATACCACAGTACAGAGAAAAAATTATCAATTTTAACAATTGGCTAAGCTTCTGGTGTCATTCAAAGAGGATCCTGTGTCTGTCAGCCTGGGATGACATGCTCAACAAGCCATGCTGCTTTGCTAGAGACAGCTTGCACCTGTCACCCTTAGGCTTTCGAATACTGGCCAAGGCTCTTGCCACCCCCATAGTGCCTTTTTTAGGTAAGGCTCAAAAGACAATCCCACCGCCGTATAAAGCACAAGTAACAAAAACTGAGGGTAATGCTGCTCAATGCCAGAAGTCTAAACCTCAAAATGCATGCACTCAAGGCACTCCTCAGTATGGAGAAAATCGATATATGTGCAGTAACAGAAACCTGGTTTAAGGCTCCAGAGAGCACCCCAGCACTACCAGGCTGCAACTCATACCATACATTTCGGCCAAAAAAACCTGGATCGAAATACAAAAGGCGGGGGAGTATCCATATTCATCAAGGATACCCACACCTCCAGGTTAGTGGCACAGCACGATGGTTCAGAGATCATCCACGTGCAACTAACAATGGGCAAAACTGCTATTCAAATTATAGCTTGCTACAGATCGCCCACCATGTCCCAGGACCCCCACTCCGCATTCCTGGAAACACTGGGAAACATAAAGGTCCTACCAAACACCCTGATATTGGGTGATTTCAATTATCCAAACATTAACTGGGAGAACTACTCAAGTACAAACTCCCTGGCCCAACATTTCCTAGAATTTATAAACTCAAATGCCCTGGATCAACTGGTTAACACCCCCACCAGAGGTGACAACATATTGGACCTAGTCATCACCAACATGGGCGATCGGTGTTCCACACCGAAGGGCAACCCCTCGCTGGTTAGATCTGACCATAAACTAATCACTCTGGATATCCACATTCCGCCACCACCCCTGGTCAAAGAAACCACCGTGAAAAACTTTTCAAAAGCAAACTTCACGTTACTTAAGACCAAAGTGGTAAGTTTCAAAGCCCCCATGCTAAAGGATAACGCTGTCCAAGCTGCAAAATCCTTTACTAATGCACTCTATGGGCACCTACAAGAATGCATGAATCATGCTATCCCAAACAAAACCAAGACTCACTCCTCCAAGAAAAAGAAACCAGTCTGGTGGACCCCTGCCATAAACAAGCTATACAATCGAAGGAGGAAACTAGTACAGAAAAGAGTAAAATTCCAAGAAGGGAAGACATCCCTGATCAGTATCAGCAAGAAACTATGTTCCCTCATAAAATCATCCAAGGCTAGCTTCGAAAGAAAAATTGCCATGGACTCCAAAGATGATCACAAGGCAATCTTTAGTTATGTCAAGAATCTAAGTGGCAATTTTCAGATCTGCTCAGAGTTAATGCAGAATGGCACAAAATACACTGAACTGACTGATATAGCCAACATCCTGGCAGACAGGTTCAGTGCAAACTTTACCCCCCTCTCACCCCCCAAAAGGGCCCATAACTATACCAGAAGAATGTAGTGCCCCTGAAATCACAGACACTCAGGTTAAAACAGCCCTTTCCAAAGCCAAAAACACAGCATCAATGGGACCAAACGGTGACCCAGGCTGCGTCCTACACAAGCTCAAAGATGAACTAACCCCTCACCTAAACACACTGTTTAAACTCAGCCTCTCCACAGGTTACATGCCCACAGAGTGGTGCACAGCAAAGATTATTCCACTCCGCGAAGGTGGAGCTGCAACGGACCCCGGAAACTATTACCCTATTAGCCTGACTAGCTTGGTCTGTAAAGCTATGGAGCGCATCATCATGGATCTCATTAACATAGACATTGGAAACCTCCAAACACTGGCCCAACCCAGTCCGGCTTTGTTAAGGACAGATCATGCCTCCTATTCCTGGTGTACTTCTTTGAGACAGTTACCAAGGCTATAGACAAGGGAAAGGTGGTCCACACAGCCCACCTAGAGCTTGCAAAGGCCTTTGACTCTATTCCCCACTCAGGTATTATAGACAAGCTCACCAGCCTGAACATAGACCCCTACATCATGAGATGGGTTGCCAACTGGCTCACGGACAGAACCCACATGGTAAGAGTTGCAGGAGCTAGGTCTGACTCTAAACCTGTTACAAGTGGTGTTCCCCAGGGCTCAGTCCTAGGACCTCTCCTGTTTGGCATATACTTCTCAGATGTACAGGCAAGCACTGGAGGACTATGGCTCACCAAATTTGCAGACAACTGCAGACTAGGGGCTATAACTGACTCTCCGGCTGACACAGGCATCCTCCAAAAGGGTATCACTGAGACAGATACCTGGTGTCAAAACCATGGTCTCAAGCTAAATGCCAAAAAGTGCATTGTCATCCCCTTTGGAAAAAACAAAGTACCCACAAACTACCACATAGGTGGTAGCCCCCTAAATACGGAAGACGTAATAAGGGATCTGGGGACCCAAGTAGACAGCAACCTCTCCTTTGATAATCACATTGCCAAAGTCGTTAGAAAAACTTTCTATGTGGCCCACCTAATCACAAAAGGGTTTGCATCCAGATCAAAAGAGGTCATTAGGCCCCTCTACACATCACTCATCAGACTCATCATAGAGGACAATGCCCCATTTGGGATGTACCTTACAAGACACCTGCAACAACTGGAAAGACCACAGAAGTTCCTCACCAAGAGGATCACTGGTCTCAAGCAGATGCTCTATGCAGCTCGACTGAAGAAATTCCAGCTGTACTTGGTTGCATACTGCCTACTCAGAGGTGATCTCTGCCTGACATACAAGGCCATGTCCAACCCAGAATTGATGGACATGCTCCACCTAAAGAAAACCATATCCCCTTGAGCCTCACGCTCTAGGGATCTAAACCTCACCACACCAATAAATAGGACATGCTGGAGGGATAGATTCCTGTCCCAGAGACTTCCCATGCCCTGGAACAAGATTCCAATCTACATTAGGCAGAGCTCCTCGCTAACCCTCTTCAAGAGAAACCTTGATGAGTGGATGGGAAACAGAAAGTTTACCCCAGGGATCACTACAATGGCTCTGCTGGACAGAGGCACAGGGAACTAATCTAAGGGGGTGGCGAAAGCCAACACATTCCGGCTAGGCTTATAATTGCCTTCGGGCAGATAGCCTAGTACCTACCTATGAACCTATGAACCTATTCAACACATCAGCAGAAGACATGTAATACTACATGTGATTGGCAAGGTGATACGCCACACAGCAGGCTGGTGTACTGTAAACCTGTGCTGGTCTGTGGCACCATTGCAAAGTAGGGACAGCCATGTCAAACATGTGTGTACAGCCACATGCACAATGTCTAGACTCAGTTCAGGGGTAGGCAGAATAATGTTGAACAGACATGCACTGCTTTGGGGAGATATGCAAGCTAGGGCTCAGGCAAACATAGTATGCAGTCGACATAGCCTATTGCTCATCCCCTCACACATAGGGGCAGTGGCCAACACAAAGCATCAGTGGCAGATGTACAAAGGTCAGCGATGGTCTGTTAACATGTGGTGTATGTTGCACACACACCATGGCGGTGTGGTGCAATGGTGCAAAGTGCATGCAATGTGTTGCAGGTATGGGGCATAGGCTACTAACCCAAATGATGCAATACAAGTATGTATGCTAACCACCACTATAATTGTGTAAGGTACATGCCGTCTGCTATAACACATGCATGCCATTGTGTGCAACTCAGGGATGTATGATAACTACCACTATAATTGTCTAAGCTGAAACTATAATTGTCTAAGCTGAATGCCATCTGCCATATCACCTGCATGTAGCGTGTGTGTCTGTGTGTCTGTGTGTATCTGTGTGTGTTTCTGTGTGTATCTGTATGTGTCTGTGTGTCTGTGTGTCTCTGTCTGTGTGTGTCTGTGTGTTTCTGCCTGTGTGTGTGTGTGTGTGTGTGTGTGTGTGTGTGTGTGTGTGTGTGTGTGTGTGTGTGTGTGCCTGTGTGTCTCTGTCTGTGTGTATGTGTGTGTATGTGTGTCTGTGTGTCTCTGTCTGTGTGTCTGTGTATCTGTGTGTCTGTGTGTCTCTGTCTGTGCATGTCTGTGTGTGTCTGTGTGTGTGTGTGTGTGTGTGTGTGTGTGTGTGTGTGTGTGTGTGTGTGTGTGTGTGTGTGTGTGTGTGTGTCTCTGTGTGTGCGTGTTTCTGTGTGTCTCTGTCTGTCTGTGTGTGTGTCTGGTATAACTTGTAATGTACAGTTCTTGTCTTCCCCTCACAGGTATTGATGTAGGTGTGTTGCCCTCCTGCGGTCCACCTGATGTTAGTGTCCCCAAAGACTCTAGCAGTGATGATGATAGCATGATTGAGGCACAGGCAGGGTTGTCAGGGGCTGAATCTGTGCCATTGGTTGCCATTCCACCTGTCTCCCCCTCATTCTCGTACACAGTTCCCCTGTCTGCACATACCCCATAACCACTGGCCATAGAGAAAGGACAGTTGGCAGGTGGTAGCATGGAACTGGGAAGTGTGGAGACTATGGAAGGTATGCCTGCACACCATGATCCCAATCAACTGACTAGTGATGTCCCAGACAGGCATGTGCCCAGCGCTGCTCGTAGGAGGACCACTGGCCAACATACCCCTGCAAGACAAAGCACATCAGCTGGAGTCACCAGACACATGTTTTGTGCTGTAATGGAGGCACAGGTACATGCTGAATGGCACAACAGAGAAGGGCTGAAGCTTCAGAGGGCTACTGTCCATTCAACATCCAGGCACTTGCAAATGCTCACCATCATCTTGCAGATGTTTTGGAAAGACGATTGGGTGACATGGTGGGAGTCCTTGACCATGGTATGTCAATCCTCGAGCGTAGAATGTCTGTGCCGGAACATCTGGTGGGAGTGAGTTGTCAGGCACGTGGACATAGGTCAGCTACATCACCTGTTGAAGGTCTATGTGAACATGCTACTGCACATGCCCACTCCCATAGTGGCGGTAGCAGAAGCAGTGCAGCTGGTGCTGTGCAGTCCATACCAGGACACAGCAGGCCACGTGCACGTGGTCCTGGATGGTCCAAACAGGGACACGATTCCAATGGACATGTGTCATCAGATAGTACCCAGTCTGGACCTTTGCCTGGTAGTGCCCATGCTACCCCTGGCAGGCACAGGTCACGTGGCCATGGCCGGACACTGTGAACTGTGAAACCTGCCTTATACAGTCTGCAGCTGTCAATAATACCCCTGTGTAGGCCAGCCACATGCCAGACCTGTGTGGATGCATACACACACACACACCAGAAATAAATGAAGGGCAGCTCAACACACACACACACACACACACACACACACACACACACACACACACACACACACATAACATCCACACACACCCAATGATATCACAGGCCTTAACACACACACATGATGTCATCCAATGGTGCAGCCTAGGCCTCTGGCAAACATTATCACCCTGTGCATATGATGATGCCTGTGCTGCATCCCTGTCATCCACACCATCGGTGCAGGGACATGCTCATATGATCTGATGCACAGGGCGAACATACTAGGTAGACATTTGTAGATTAATATTGTTGAGTAGTGTTGACAGGCAGCAGACATGCCATGTATTACAGTTTTAGAATGCAGTTTGTACATTTGACAGTATGTATCATGTGTAACAACACTAACAGCATGTTGATCTTGACGTTCTGCCTTCCTCTTTCAGGTGTAGTTGCATGTGCCGGGTGATGTCGATGTTTGTGGTTAGTGTCTCATATGTACATGTTGACTACCCACAGGTCAGTATGACAATACGTGCATGCACTTTGTAGCTTCCACATCACAGTTATATTCTCCCATGTTTCAATTATATTTACTGTTCTAATGATCCAAGAGCATGATAGCTGTGTAGTAAGCTACTGTGTTCAGAGCCTTCACATCCATAGTGGGTGACATCACAGGTATAGTTACTTGGAGCGGGGAGGAGGTAAAAGAGTGGTAAGGCAGATGACAAGGGAAAAGGCCAGTGGAAATAGTGGCTTCTCATTGGGAAGCAGTAATACCCACTGCCATGACAGCATGCAAACACAGACACACCCACACACTCAGGGATTCAGAGACACAGTAACACACACTCTGACACACACACACGCACACACACACAGTTGCCAGTGTTTGGATGAGAACCTCTGCCTATGTGCATATCATCATTATAGTACTACACAATTACAAGACGAGCCACAGAGATTACACATGTACAGGTAGTTGGAATGGCCTAAGATCGAGGACATCGACAGGGATACTACAGTGCAGTGAGTGTATGTGGGGAGCAGGGTTCATCAGTAGGCTATGTAATAACAGGTCATACCCCAGGGTGTACATGTTAACAGGCGGTTAGAATGCCCGTCTACGATTGATGATATCAACATGGATGCTAGACTGCATTGAGTGGATGGGGGAGGGGGCATTAACATTTCACTATGGTAAAATACAACCTCACTCCAAGGACCAGACAGCCATACACACACACACACACACACACACACACACACACACACACACACACACACACACGCACACACTGTGGCATTCACAAAGATATACACCTATGTCACACACATAGAGACACTTTACATGTGTGAGGTTCAACCACCTGCCTATGCCTTTCTTTCTACACTTCACTCTGTACTGGTGTCACCAACAGTGTTCAGGAGAATGAAAACATGTGGGATGTATTCTCAACCATACGTGACATATATGGACACACACACACACACACACACACACACACACACACACACACACACACACACACACACACACACACACACACACCCACACGTGCCAGTACTGTGAATCAAACACCTGCCTATCTCATGATAGGTATTACAGAAGTACAGCAGTATCGCATTTGCTACAAAGCTTACTGACTCTTTCCTTTGCTAACTGTGCTAATATATGTACAGTATATGCACAGGGGAGGTATTACTGTTACAGGTGTCATGGGGTTTGCCTTCAGTGTCACCCTTACTGCATTCTACATTGTCTGTCTTCCACTTCAATTAACAAAACCTGACCTTAGCAGTTACACAGGTTATTGAAGGAATGGTTGCAACAAACCAGTGAGCTGTCCTCATTAATCATTCATCTGCAATGAAGCCCCACCACTTAGTAGTCATGTCCAAACATCTGTCCATACCTCATGTATGGCTTACTGTACTAAGAGCATATCACCATATACAGTTGGCAATGTTGAGACTGCATTGCAACAGCATGATGTACTAAGACAACAGTCACCTTCAGACATCAGACACTGCATACACATGGAATCTACATAAACATCAGTACATGTACACATATACGGTCTACATCAGTAAGTGCACTAGCAGGTCAAGAGGATACATTCCACACCTTCCATAGGTCATGTGTGAAACATAGCCAAGCATTACACCATAATGGATATTGTATTCATGTACTGGTAGGGCACCACCACCTTCACTGAGTAGCCAAGTGTACAAATATGACAACAGCACATATCAGCAAGACACACACAACATTATTCCATGTCATGCTCCTGCAAACTGTACTTGACAGTGCCATGGTGAAGCCAGGGCACTGTAATGGTCAACAGTGAGCACATCATATTTGCCACACACACCTCATGTTTACTGGAAGAGTTCCAGCAATGTGCTCTGTTAGAGCTAGGCAGTACACTCATTCAAGCATGTGCGAGGTCTGTGGCTTGTAAACATCTCACCCCAGCACGTACTGGCTATTGTGGTACTAAGGCTAATGTCCAGACAGCACACAGCATGCATGGCTTGCAATCGTTGACATGGGGTATATGTAGGAGCTGTGGCCACACATGGCTGTACATGTCATGAACATATCACCTGTGACTACTCAGGAACATACAGAGCAGAGCTGGATTTCCCTGATTCTGTCAATACAGGCCTTGTATAAGTCCTATGATCCTGTTGTTTGGGTATGTTTGTAGGCATTGCATTAGGTGGACATGTCTAATGACATACATGCCACATGGGGTGTTGTATGATATGATAGGTATCATAGGTGACCAGTAGAGAGGGAATATTACCTTTGTTAACATAGATATCAAACCTTGTGTACTGTTAGCATGCTATCTGCCATGTGCATGTGTGTAATGACTATAGCCACCTGTATGTAGAAAGGATAACTAAAGCTATGGTAATGTCATTTATGTTGTATGAATGTGGGATATGCATATCCAGGGCAGGTACAGTTAGGTCATATCCAACCATAACCATGAGGGTGTTGTTTACTGGTGTACAGCAACAGTCAACCATGTTAATGCTGACAACATCCGAGGGACCCTGGTGTGTGTACAACTGAGCTGGTTACAAACAGTGGTATTATTGCATTGCATAACACATTATGCAGCTGTGTCTGTACATGGGTACTTAGCACAGTTGATGTAGGCCTAGGTACAGTCCACCAATCAAGGGTTATCTGGATGTCTACCATACTATGTCATACCACATATGGATGTGTGTTGGTAGTCTGGGGACAAGGTGGTGGATGTATATGAGGATACAACCTAGAATGCAGCATTTGTCACTGTCACCTGTACCTGACTAATCTGTGATGAGTTATGGCGGAGTAGTGGTCTTTACATGTGAGTAGCCTTTATGAATATGTGGACACCACCACCTGGAATGGTCCATACCACTGTTATGGCCCTCATGTCTGGATTTGAGTTATATGGTGGTAGTGCAATTGTGCACTACAGAGCCTTCAGCCAGGTGTTCCTCACTGTACAGATGTCAGTATTCCCCATTGTATATTCTACATTGAGCAAATAGATTACTAAAGCCACACATCTGGCCAGGATGTCAGGACAGTTCATACAATACCCATCTGTGTGGGACATTGCAGACACTACACTCCTGTACCACATTGCACACCACTGTCAGGTGGCATGATGCCAAGGGTTACCCCTCACTCAGCCTTGTGCAGTCATCTTGCACAGCCAACCACTACACACCCATGAAGCAATGCACACATGCATGTTAGTACTGGCACCTTGTGTCTGTGTGTGGGGTATGATTCTCCCAACCATAGTCACACCCAGTATAACTCCCATTGGCATACTGACTGATGTCAGATGCATTCACATGCCCTAGCCCATAGAACCTCCAGACATCCCCTGAGGTGCATGTAGTACCTGTGCATTACTGCAGTGTGGCAAACTAAGTAGTTAGAAATTATATTTGTTGGCCTGGCAAATTGTGTCAATGTGAGTCCATTAGAGAGTGTGGTTGTATTGACAATGACATCCGTTCATGTGGACAGCCATTTGTGCTATACCTAATGTATGTCGACTACATCTCTGTTGCAGATGTCGCTCACCGGCACACATATATGTTTTTACAGCACACCAACATGTCAGCTTTGTGGCACATGGAGTAACTGCATGCACTTGTAATAGTAATGACTAGTCAGTCAGGGGTTTGAACCCCTGTAATGATAGGTGTGTGACAGATGATGCTTAGGTTTTAGTCTCCAAGCCCTTCTCTGATGTACTTTGCATCTGTCTGTCCCTCCAACACACTCTCTGGTGGATGTGGAGTTGTACACCTGCTCAGCAGCAGCTTGTGTTTTATAAGTGATGGTCATGATCAGGTGATGGAATCTGCACCTATTGCAGTCCTCGTCTAGCTGATTGCATGTGGAACAGCTGTGATGATGTTCCCATAGCCAATTGCATGGAAACACAGTACAATATCTAGGAACATTATGTTGGTGTTTGCCCATGACAGTCGCTGTGAGTGGTACCTGGATCTGGTGTTTGGTAAACAGCATCACAGATGATATGTGAATGTTCCTCAAACAACATACACAGTGGGAAATAGCCTAAAGACAAGAGGTGATGTGCCAGACATGACTACAGCATGTAAGTGTAGCTATTCTTCATTGAGACTACTGCCAGTTTAACAAGTTGTGTGTGGTAATGGATATTCTGCATGTTTTAAAACTGACAAGACAGTGCTCTGTTTGTAAGGGAACCCCCATCTGTAGAGCCATCTGTGGAGTGGTCCGTGTGTGGAACCATTTGTTTGCTGTTTTACTCACTGAACACACATCTGTAAACTGCAGGAGCATAGTGTGAGGATTGCAGTCAGTACATGGTGATAGTGATGGGTTACTGCCATCGCATCCCTGATTGGACATATGTTACCTGAAACAGTGGTATGACAGACACTGTCTGGGGTTCTCAGTGACATGCCAATAATGGGCCACTGTTCAAAGCTGCAGTCACAAGTCTTCCACACTTTGTACAGATGTCATGCAGTATATATGCATGTGCTGTGCTCCCTCTGCAAATGTATATCATCTGTTGTGTTGGGTTGACGGTCATATCTATGCATATTGTTATAAGTAATCCTGCATGCTGTTGACTATTACTAAGCCATATCTGTGTTAAAACTGCAACACCATAGGCTGTATGGGTTTGGATGTCCTGGCAGAACCTCCTGTCCCACTTCAGCTGGCCATGGCACTGGGCACCAGCACATCTGGGGCCCAGCCTTGGACCTCCACCTCTGTTGGCTCTGCACCACATTCTAGTGGAACCACCACTGAAGATGAGGCTTGTCCCCCCTGGGAGTAGGTCCAGACAGGAACATGTCCGCTGTCGTACAGTCCCAGACGTGGTGCGTAGGGGGCTCAGTAAGGGGTTTCAAGGCCAGATATGCCAGCTCGAGGGCAGAGTGTCACATTTACAGGGTGAGCCTGGCCTCCTAGACAGTCCCCAGCACTGCCACCTTTGCGGCTGTTTTGGTGCAGTAGTGGCTGCCCATGGCAGGGGACCTCTGTCCCACTGTTTCCATCTGTGCACTCATGGGCTTGTGACTGCCGAACAACCCTCCCCATCCAAGGTGTATCCCCCCACATGTGTCATATACTGACCCTGTTTGCTGTCTTGTCTGTCATCCTACCCAACCTATCCTCCACAAGCATACCTACTCTCCTTCCCCACATCCCACTCTCACCCTACGGAAACAAAAGGCCAATCAGTTCCTAGAACAACATTTGCCCCATACATAGCTGTCCATTTCACACACATGTCCACTGGACACATGTAACCCTTTTAATATGCATCACAACATACTCCAGTTGTCCTCACCCCTGTCTCTCAGGCACATGATCCTGGTATGCACATGACTCCTAAAGGTTCAAGGTACACGTGATGCAGACGACCCCATTGTACACACAACACTACCGGTCCCTCTATGGTTACCCCATTTACCTTTTTCATGATGATGATGTCACACACATCACCTTGCAAGAGTGCTGTTCTCACATAATGATTGGACAGGAACTGTTGTGTTAATGTAAATAAAATGTCCAGAGTGATGTATTTGGCCAATGTACAAATGTTTGCGTGTATTAATGACACGTCTGTCTGAGGGAGTCTTGATATTACATAGAATAACACCACTACATAATACAGGCATTGCTGGTGTTTCCCTTTTCATTCCTTTGTAATTCTTTGTTGTCACATGGGATGTTCTTGATATATCTATATATATGTATGTATCTATATCTGGAAATAAACACACACACATACATCTACATGATGGAATACATTTCTTATACAGTTGAATGACTGCGCTGGATGATATGTTTGTGATAAGATCCGATGTCTGTATATCTGCCATTGCTTAGTGGTAAATCACAATAGCTGTGTGTGCAGGGTCCTCTTTTCGAGCCTTGCAGAGGCCGTTTATGTTGTTGCTGGGCAGAACAAGGCCGTTGGATATAGAGTGATTAAGGCACATTAACACAGTTGTGAGTGGGTGTGCATGGGTTTGCATGGAGCTAAGCAATGCTAACCTCCGGTTACAGTTTCTTACACTCAGTTAGCCTCTACATTGCTTCACCAGTGTAATGCTCGTATACTAGCGGCCAAATAGGTTTATACCCATTTGCTCCCGCACTTGCAAATGCACTGCATTTTGTGTTTGCATCTGACACTCACACCCCTGGGTGGGAGTAAGGACTACGATATTACCTTGTGATGCCTATTACATCGGATTACATGCCAACAGTATCGGGAATGGCTGCCCATTAGGAGAAAGCATGCCGTTCGACTGTACGGAATCCGTGGCCTGTCCAGAGTTTGATTCATATTATTGGTGTGTTTCTCATACAATCTGCACCTGTATGACTAATACATGGGAAATTACACTTTTCAATACTAACAAGTAATTGGGTTTTGGAACCCACATACTTCAGCCGAGTCATGCTACTGCATACCTAATATTCTATCATCTTTCTAAGGTTGTAAGTGGAATATGTGCTTTCTGTCCCTATCAGACCTTTCATACGATTGGGGACAAATATCAACTGAATCAGGGACACGTTATAACAACATCAGGGACACATTTAAATTATTAGTGCTATTAACCTGACACATTGACAGACTCAGAGCATATGAATTCATACACATTTTCAGAGGTAAATGATTTATTTTATTTTATTTTATTTTATTTTACATTTGTTTACCGGGCTAGTCCAACTGGATACATGTCCATTTTCAGTGGAGGCCCGGGGAGAAAAGCTCCGCTACAATACTACTTAAGTAAAAATAAACAAAATGTACCAAATAACATACAAATTAATAATAGAAAAAACAATGTACTTTAAGCCTATGGCAGGATGTAATAGTATTCGAGTACAGTAAGATATTTAGCAAAGAAAGATAAAAGTAAAGAACTTAATTACCCTATTACAACTTCATTGGAAGTTGAAAAAAATATTTATGTATGCCTTTATTACATATGGAATAACAGAAACAGTTATATAGAGGATAATTTAGAGTGTTAGATATAAGAAGAAAAATAATGGGTGTAAAGAATCAAAAAAGAAGGAGGTAAGAATGCTTAGTCAGGGTTATTGCAAGAGCAAAGCCAGTGGTTGGATAAGAAGAGTTTTAGTTTAGTTTTAAATATTGGGAGTGATGTTTGAGTTGTGAGGTCTTGAGGTAGTTGATTCCATATTTTACCAACCGAGTTGGAAAATGTGGAGTCACCTGCTGTGTTATTAGATAGAGAAGTATGAATCAATATTTTGTTAGAGGAGCGTAGGTTTTTTAGATTGTTATAGGGTTTTATGAGGATGGAGAGCATTGGAGTGTTGTCAGGGTGGTAAAGGGCTTTATGGGCAATTGTAAGTTGACTAAATTGTATTTGGTGGAGTAATTCTAGCCACCCTATTTTTTTTAGATTGAAGCAATGATGAGTCCTGTATGGAGAGGCTGTAGCAAATCTGGCAATGTTGTTATATGATGTAGCTAGTTTGTTAAGATTATGTTTAGAAAGATTAGTATAAATAGGGGAGGCATATAATAGGGTAGATATTAAGTGGGTTCTAGTTATTGTAGTTTTAGCTTCTGGAGTAAGGAAAAATTTGATTCTATAGAGAGAACCTAGTTTTCTGTTAGTCAATTTTATTGTAGAGTTAATGTGAGTGTCAAATGTTAGTTGATTGTCAATTGTAATACCCAGGAGTGTTTACCCATGATGTTTTGTATCTCTTAATTGTTGTCATTATTCATTACGTGTAATTCACCACCTTTCCTCCAAAAGTCACTAGTTTTAGGAGGGATTAAGTGGGACAGAGTTAGAAATTGAGACGAAATCAGGGACATCCCTGGAAATTGGGGACAGTTCAAAGGTATGGTCCCTATTTGTTCCCCCAATGGTTTATGTCCTGTCCAGTGGATTTGCTCTTAGGGGTTGAGAGGTATGGGCATCAGCTATGCCCATTTTGGAATATTACTTACATCCCAGGGGTGGTACTAATACTACTGCACCAGCCAACACCTGCACGCCTAGGCCCATAATTGCATACCCATAGTACCTCCACCTGCCCCTCCTCTACAGCACTCATCCTTACTGTGGGTGCAGGTGGTGTATAAACACACCACTACACACTGCCCACTCTCCGCGTGTCGGGACACATGTTGTACATTGTGTCAACCCATGGGTTATCAGGCTTGAACAACCTACTGGTCTGTGTACGTCTACAGCCTGATTTGATGAATCATTACTGGGACTGACTCCGATGATCATTAATTTTTGGGTGTCCCAAAAGGCACATCAATGTCTGTGTTTCAAGATTAGACCAGGCAGGTCTCTCCCACTGGTAGTATTCTGTCGATGGTCTGGGAAGCAGTGGTGTGTTTACTTTCATTGTGTGTCTGTATGTCTCACCAGCCTAGCTTGGGGGGGTGGGGGGTTGATGCTACGTGCTACACATTTGTTTATTGGACCCCTCACCCCCATATGCATGGCCTGTGAACATATGTAACTCGTAACTGCTGTATCATATCCTAGATATATACATGTGTATATTTACAGTCACACACACACACACACACACACACACACACACACACACACACACACACACACACACACATATATATATATATATATATATATATATATATATATATATATATATATATATATATATATTACTATATACAGTTATATCTGTATATGTATGCATACATGTATATATTTATATATTGCTGTCTATATATATATATATATATATATATATATATATATATATATATATATATATATATATATATATATATATATATATATATATAACAACATATGGGTCTACGGGTGTCTGCATATGTATATATCTATATGTGGGTATGTATATGTATTATGTTGCTATGGGTAGATATGCGCACACATACCTCTACATATATACATCTGCATCTGAACCCCCCCCCGGTTGTATCCTGCCTGTGGTCTGGGGAGCAGTAGACTCTTTACATTGTTTGTGTGTATGATTCCCGTGTCCGGCTGGGGGGGGGTGGAAGGTCATGCTACGTGTTTCATGTTTCTTGCTTGAGTCCCTCACTTCCATTGGAATAGCCTGTGAACATATGTCATTCGTGTGTGCTGTTTCCTATCATAGCTCCATATCTGTGTATATCTATGTGCACGCACACACACACACACACACACACACACACACACACACACACACACACACACACACACACACACACACACACACACACACACACACACACACACACACACACACACACACACACACACACACACACACACACACACACACATATATATATATGTATATGTCTGCAACTATACATATATATATATATATATATATATATATATATATATATATATAATGTATAGTTTTATATATATATATATATATATATATATATATATATACATATATATATGTGTGTGTGTGTGTGTGTGTGTGTGTGTGTGTGTCTGTAAAGCAATGCATACCCCGCGCAAACGCACTTACACATGCTTACTGGTGTTTATATATGCTTAAACATGCTTACTAGTGCCTTATTCATTATGACACTGACACTTCACTCCAGTTCACTTTTAATTGCTATTTTGCAGGTTATACAGCGGACAGATGTCACAATATTTTCATGTACAGATTACCGATGGTAAATAGTATGTAATGCAATGGGATTCGGAACGGGAATGTCTGTTCGTTAGGCGGTTGCTCTAACCAATACACTATTGCTGTGCTGCTTCATTTGCATATATACCTATATACCCATAGCTCCTGGTTCCCCAAACACCCACCCCAACACCTCCCTAACACTACAGTCATCCATTCTCCAGTTGGATTCGTGGTGTATCCACACCACTACACATTGACCACTCCCTACTCCTGTAGACCCATCCCATCAGTTGACTCACTCCACATAGCTTCAAAACTCCCAAACTTTTAGTCCACAAACATTGGTGACATGAGTGACCAAAAGGACACTATTCGCAGTTTTTGGGTTGTCCCACATGGGGCACGCATGTCTTTATGTCAAGATTAGACTCTATATTTCATTACATCCTTACTCCGTTAACATGACACTACAATAAATTAATAAGTATGACTATGTGGTAACGCACACGTTACACATGAGAGCCTAATTATGTACGTGTTTGGCGTATTTCTTTTACAAATAGACTGGTTTAGTAATTGGCGTTGCCATAGCAGGCAGATCACAGGAATGATTCCATGTGTGGGTAAGTCCTCACATTTGACTTTTTTCAGCACAGCACTAACTTCGGACATTGTACACACTTCTGTGTTTTAGCAGTTTCATCCCTTCCCTCTTATGCACAACCTATTATTCTCTCTACTGTCAAGGTTTGTAAGGGGACATTAATGTTATTTATGTCTGCAAATGAAATTAATGTGTTACAGAGAATGTACTTCTACATACAGATGTCTGCATGTGTGTATGCATATATACTTATAACAAACTCGCTGACCTCCATGGGGCGGTCCAATTAGAACCAGCCCATCCAACCCTGGCACGCCTGGATCAATAATTTCTTACCCATAGTTCCTTCACCCCACCCGAGTTCAACATACACGCATACCATCCATTGTCCAGTTGCTATCACAGCCATGACACACCTCCACACATTGCCCTCTCCCGGTGTTAGGGGCCCTACATGTATGTTGGCCCAACCCATGTATTCTCAGGCTCTCCCACCATTTAGTCCTTGAACATACCTGCCCTTGCTTGTGTAATGGTTGGATGGCCAAATAGTCTATCAATTTTGTGGTAGTTCCACTAGGGACTACCTCTGTATGTAAAGTAGACTTCGCAGATGAACAATGTTACTCCCATTGGTAATATCCTGCCTGTGGTGTGAGTAGCAGTGCTTTGCTCACTCCTGCCCGGCTTGATATGACATACGCTGACAGCGCTATATAATACTGGGGTTACTGTTGATTCCTTTCTCATTCCTTGTGTATGCTTTATTGTTATGTCGCTCTTTTTCATATATATATATATATATATATATATATATATATATATATATATATATATGTGTGTGTATATATATATATATATATATATATATATATATATATATATATATATATATATATATATATATATATATATATATATATATATATATATATATATTATATATCTGTACATACTTATATACATTTCCTATGCTGGGCACTGCTTAGACCCGTGCAAGTGCACTCAGACTTGCTTACTGGTACTTATATATTTTTACTGCTGCTTATTTGTGCTTACACCTGCTTACTAGTGCATTATTCATTATGACAGTGCCACTTTGATTGAATGACATTTAGTTAAATATCTCATGCGATATTCTTATGTTGGTTTTACAGTAAAACGACATTCATTTCACATGGAAAATGATATGTGCTATTGTTGGGCTCGGACTGTGAATGCCTGTTCATTAGGCAGATGCTCTAAACACTACACTATTGACATTTACGTTGATTATGCATGTTTTTCTCTATTTGAATGAATTTGATGTGTAAGCTACACTCGGCAGAGAGGTGTGACGTGCAAACACGCTATGCTTTGCTTACACCTTCAATATTGCAGCAATTCAAATGTATAATAGGGACATGGGGAATCTAATTGTGAAAGTTCTAGGGACAGGGCTCAACATTCCACTATGTGCCTGTGTGTTTACTTCTTTGATTTTATTTCACTGTTCATGGACACTCTTGTATGCTTAGCATACATTTCGGTATCCATGGACACTGAATTACTGACTTACTATTAGAGGTGGGCTCTACTAGTAGGCATAGTAGGTTATGCAACTGTCGGGGCATGTTTACGCCTACGTAGAGCACTTGTACATGCCCCCTGCACTCACACATGCTTCCTGTGCACGTCAAGGGTGTGGCGGCATGCCCTTATACATATTCATATGGCTCTTCTGCACCATCTGTTTTGAGGACACTTGGCGCAAGGCTAAAACCGTCCTTGTTCCAAGCTTCTTGAATCCCGAGGAATAGTTTAATCATAACATATAGTTCTCTTTACATTTGTATAAAAAGCCTGTGGATTACATTAATATTTCCAATGACATACAATTACTTACAAAATTCTATCTGGCTGGGCTGGCAGCCCCTCAGTTTTTCACATCCACCCCACCCTCACCCCCCACCGAGAACTCAAGCTAGTTTTCCAAGTAACCCTTGAGAAACGTTGCTTGAGAGGGTTATGTCTATCTGAGTATACCTTACTTCATTGCCTGTGTTGAGAACCCATCTGCATTGGCATTGCTAACCTCACTGCTGTGCTGCTCTGACATATCATATGCTTGCTACCCTAGGTTCCATCTTAGGAACTTGGAATTTTGCTGGCTGGCTTGGTGTAACCATGGTAGGGGGTTGTGATCTGTAACTACAGTGAATTTTCTTCCATACAGATAAGGATGACATTTCTGCAGTGCCCACACTATGGTTAGACATTCCTTTCCTTCCTTGGGTTGGAGACTACGACTGAGATAAACCAATGGGTGCACTTCTCCCTCTGAAGAAATCTGGCTAAGTACAGCCCCCACCCTATGGTTCGAAGCATCTACCTGCACAACAAATTATTTGCTGTAATCTGGACTGGCTAATGCAGGTGGTCCTCCCAAAGATTCTTTAAGCCTCTGGAATGCCTGCTCACATGCTATGGTCCACACTACCTTATCTGGCCTGTTTTTCCTTGTCAGGTCTGTGAGGGGAGCAGCTATGGTACTATAACTGGGGTCAAATTTTCAGTAGTACCCTGCTGTCCCTAAGAATGCCCTCACCTGCTTTTTGGTAACAGGTGCAGGCCATGCCTGAATGGCTTCCACTTTGTCAGGTTCTAGTCTGATCGTACCACTCCCCACTCTATGTGCCAGGTAGGAGACCTCTGCCATACCCACCTGACATTTGCTCGGCTTAATGCTCAATCCTACCTTCTGTTGTCTACCCAGCACTTCCCTGACATGTTGAAGGTGCTCTTGCCCGGAATGGCTGTAGATGGCAATATCATCTAGGTAAGCAAGGACAAACCCTCCTGCTCCAGCTAGGATATGATCTACCAGCCTTCTGAAAGATGCTAGGGCATTCTTCATCCCAAAGAGCATCTTTGTGAACTCATACAAGCCAAAAGGAGTCACAAAGGCTGAGTTCTCTCTATCACTGGGAGTCAAGGGCACCTGCCAGTAATCCTTGGTAAGATCAATGGTGGTAAGATATTTAGCCTCACCTGGCTGCTCTAGCGATTCATCGGACCTAGGCATGGGGTAAGCATCTGACTCTGTGTGACTACTTAATTTCCTGTAGTCCAAACAGAACCCCTGGTGCTGCCATCCTTCTTTGGCACCAGCACCACCGGGGAGGCCCAGGGACTGTTGGACTCTGAATTACCCATAGTTCCAACATTTCCTGTATCTCTTACCTCAGAGTCTATTTGACTCTCTCAGGCACCCTATAAGGGGCCTGCCTAATAGGCCTTTGGGGTCCTGTATCCACCTGGTACTGCACCAGGTGGGTGCACCCTGGTTTCCCAGAGAACATGTCCACAAACTTCTGTAACACTGCTCGGATCTATCAAACCTGGGTAGGAGATAGCTGCTAGGACATTGCTACCCCTTCCACTGAGATGTCAGTCTGAGCCTCACTGAGGAGATCAGTCACCAGATCTCACACAGATTCCTCCTGCAATCCACTGCAAATATTCAGCACAAGGGCCTCCCTATCATGGTAAGGTTCCATCATGTTAACATGGTACAGTTTGTGCTCCTGCCTACTGCTTAGCAGTTCTACCATGCAGTTCACATCACTTACCTTTCTTCCACATTGTAGGGTCCCTCACAAGCTGGTTGTAGCTTGTTGTGTCTGACTGCAATGAGAACCATTGCCTGCTGTCCTACAGCATACTCTCTAGCTTGAGCATTCTTGTCATACCAGACCTTTTTCTGCTGTTGGGCTTCTGACAGGTTTTCCTGGGCCAAGCTCATGAGTTCCCTGAGCCTTGTCCTGAAGTTTAGGACATATGCCACAACAGACTCCTTGTGAGATTCACACTCACCCTCCCACTCATCCCAAATTAAATCTAGAGGCCCCCTCACCCTATGACCATAAAATAACTCAAAGGGTGAACAACCTGTGGATTCCTGGGGAACTTCTCTGTAAGCAAACAACAGATGGGGCAAATATTTGTCCCACTCCCTCTTAAACTGTCTGCAAATGCCTGTAGCATGGACTTGAGTGTAGAGTTTAACCTCTCAACAAGATCGTTAGTCTGGGGATGGTAGGTGGTGGTCTTCAGGTGTTTCAACCCACAGTACTTCCACAGACAAGTCAGCAGGTCTGACATGAAACTGGCACCTCTGTCAGTCAGTATTTCTTTTGGGAAACCTAGTCTGCTGAAAATCTCTAACAAAGCATTTGCCACCTTTTCTGCCTCAGTGGAGGACAGAACCATGGCCTCAGGGTATCTTGTAGCATAATCTGCTATCACTAGGATATACTTTCTCCCTGTGGAACTTAGAGGCCCCACGATATCCATAGCTACCCTCTGAAATGGCTCCTCAATCACAGACAAAGGCATCAAAGGAGATCTCACCTTGTCTCCTGCCTTGCCTACCGTTTGGCACTGCTCACAGGTCCTAACGTACCCTGTTACATATCTGGAAATCCCAGGCCAACAGAAGTTCTGCATAATACGTCTCTTTGTACGTTTTATGCCCATATCACCTGTAAAGGGAATATCATGGGCTATGGCTAGAAGTGCCAGATGATAGGCTCTAGGCATAACCAACTGCTGTATTCTCTCACCTTCTAGCCCTCCCTCAGGAGTCCACTCTGTATATTAACCCTATGTCTCAGTACACAGATTCCCCCTTCCCTTGAGAATCAGGTGCCTCACTCGCTACCTGCCTCAGGCCTTGTAATGTAGGGTCTAAGAGCTGAGCCTGTCTCAACTCTCTCTTTGTAACCCTTCCCAGATCCCCTTCCAGAGGAAGTCTGGTATCCTCTGACAGCGGTGCCTCACTGTCAGCCTAGGTACTACTATTCATCTCTACCTTTGCAGTCACTCTGCCCAAGGGAACATCAGTACCCACAAGCAGCTGTGGCTCACCTTCAGTGTCACTACTACAGGGCAGCTCCCTCCCTGAAGTAACCACCTCACCTGTCCTGGCTGCAAGTGTGTGGTCTGTCTGGATCTCCCCCAGGCTACCAGACCCACATGCCTGTCTCCAAGATTGACTCCATATACTGTATTATCAAAAGCATTCCCTATCAGGGCACCTGCATGGATATCCTCAAACATACCTACTTTCTGGCCTCTTTTTCCACCCTCCCAGTTAATGTGAACCCTAACCAAAGGTATTTGAAATGGGGTCCCTCCTAAAGCTCTTACTGGAGTAGACTGCCTAGGCAAGTAGTGCTCCTCTGTAACCATTGCAGGCTTCACAATGGTTATGGCAGAGGCTGTGTCTCTCTTAGCAATGACCTCTATGACATTCACTAAGATAGTATATAACCTCTGCTGTTAGTTTGGTACCCTGGTTGTCTTAGGAAAACCTACTCTTAGCATTTTCTCCTTCCCACTTACTGTCTCTCTCACCTTTTATTCCCCACATTGCCTCTGTGGACATCTATATGCCACATGGCCCCATTGACTGCATTCAGAACATTTACCCCAAGGTCCTGGACATGTACCTGGACTAGTGGCTTCCCCTGCTACCGTCAGATTCTGTTGGGGCAGTCTGGGATGCCCACCATGGGTTCCTTTAGACCCATGAGCAGTACTGGGGGGGGGTCCCTTTCTTGTGCAGAGATTCCCTGCTTGCTAGGTATAGGTGTCCCTTCTTCCCCAACTGATCTGAAGTAGCACATTGTCTATCAGCTAACTAGATCCTCATGTCCTCAGGCAAAGTGCTAAGGGCTTGTTCCCTCACCAAAAGGTCTGCCAGCCCTTCAAAAGTGGTGACCTGACATCCACTCACCCACCTATGAAAATAAGTGCTTAGTTTAGCAACATATTCACGCACACTTTCATCTGCCTTGCGTCTGTGCTCATGAATCTTTTTCCTATAAGTTTCAGGTGTTAGCTTACAAAATTCTAGCAAACAAATCTTAACAGCAGTATAATCAAAATATTCACAATCAGATAATTTAGACAGCACAGTTACAGCTTTATCATGGAGTAAGGGGGTCAGGACCGTACCCAGAGCATTTGGTCAACATCATACTCTTTACATACCCTCTCAAACATATGAATGAAACTATAAAAATTATCGCTCTCTGTAATCTGTGGAAGAAATTTACTGCCCTTTGTGCTTCTGGGGTCCAGTTACTCCCTTCCCCATTACCTCCATGACTCTGGTAAAGAGTCAGCTTCTCCTTTTCATGCTGTCTTTGCCGCTCCTTCTCCACAGCTTCCATTTCCAAATGCCTGGCCTCCAACTCAAGTCTCTTTAGCTCCAGATGGATATTTAAGTCCTCTGCAGAAAGGTTGAGCTGTCCATTCTCTGAGTGTTGTACATCTCCACAGCCAGTCTGATCGTTCTCCTGATTGTTGTTTTCCAATGCAGCTGTGACCAAAGCTGCACTCATGACTGCCTTAGTCAGATTTCCATGCACCAGTCCTTTAGCATGGCACATCTCAGCCAACTGGCTCCTTCTCAGCTTGCCATACTCTTCTGCTGACATGCTTGCCTGCTCTCCCTGATTAACTAAGCTAACAAAAGAAATAAAACATTTGTGATCTGAACTCTGAATATTCACTGCATGGCTGATTTAGAGTACAAAACACCTTCAGTGATCACTGTACACAAGCTACAGGAATTCACTATCCACACTACTACATCAATTAGTATGTGATGTGGCTAACTCACCACAATCAAACAATTAATATTTAATCTGAATATCCCACCACTGCCAAACAATTAATATGTCATGCCCTTGCACTGGCCCAGTAATCAAGGAACCTCAATCCTCACCACTAGCACCAGTGAGGCGCGTGCACAGTGGGGGGATAACAAGTATACACACTGTGAAGTACAATTTCCCTTAAGAGAACACAGAGATCACAGTCAGTCTGAAGCTGGTTTCTCCTTTTCTCTCCAGATGTCTAATAAGACTCCCCATTGGCACAGCTATAGAGTGGAGTCCTTAGCCAGGGATCCAAGCCAAGTCCTCCCAGCACTCTCTCTGTCCAACCAGTGCTTTGTGTCCCTGCCCAAGTAGCTGACACTCACAGTGTGTGTGTGTGTGTGTGTGTGTGTGTGTATATATATATATATATATATATATATATATATATATATATATATATATATATGTATATATATGACAGAGATCAGAGATGTCAACTTCGTGCAGCTGTGTGTGTGCTTTATGTAACTGTGTTAAATATATATATATATATATATATATATATATATATATATATATATATATATATATATATATATATATACATATAAGTGTGGAGGGCATACCTCTCAAGTGTACCTCATTACGAGGAACGTACCTCATTTGGGGTCTTAAAAAGTTCACGTTCCTCAAAGTTCCACATTGAAAGACTCTGACACACATTCAGTGTTATGAATTTTTTAAGTGTAATCCATTGTAAATAGAAATTAATCATATTAATTCATTAAAAGATCTTCTTTATAAGTAAAATCAGCATATTTTAACCATCCTATGACCTTCCTAGTTGAAGTTGTTAGTAAGCCATTAGTATGTGTTCCACATTTTGCCCATTTGTTCCACATTATGAGGGCTAGTGTTCCTCATTTTAGAGATGGAAGGTTGAGAGCTATGGTGGAGGGTGCACATCACTCTACACATTTAGGTATCTCTCTATCTCTCTCTCTCTCTCTCTATATATATATATATATATATATATATATATATATATATATATTTATGGGTCCTCTTCAGTCGATTGAACTTTTAAAAGCTCAAAGCTCATATGGCCAAGACCATATAATCGAACTTTTAAAAGATTGAACTGATTGAATGGAGATCCCTGTACAGTTTCAATATGATAGATGTATATTTTATAGCATTTATTTATTGGGGGTTTGTGTACTTAGTGTACTTGTATATTTTAGTAGTCATATTAT